>NW_006921886.1:2817564-2823835 GCF_000298275.1 Orycteropus afer afer
AGCCCTGGAGTTTAAGCCTCCTTGGCTTCACTGTAAATTTTCCTCTGAACTTATATAAAAAAGATGTTATATAAAGATCAAGTTGAGTTTATCACAGGAAAATAAAAAGTTTGATGTTAGAAAATTTAATGCTATTTGCCACATTAATAGGTTGAAGGAAAAAGACTGTATGACTATCTCAACATATGCAGAAAAAGTATTTGAGTAAATTAAATCTATTCATGATTAAAAAAAAATACTGATACTAAAATAAGAAAAAAAGAAAGCTACTTAGACTATTAAAAGATGTCTATTAAAAATATTTAAAATATAGAATAAACATCATAATCAGTGCTGATCCTTTTAAGAGAAGGAACAAAATAAATATATCTGCTACTCTTAAATCAAAATTGTAGAGAGACTATTTAACAATCTGTGATATGCAGGTGATACAATCTTGCTTGTTGAAAGTGAAGTGGACCTGAAATACTGATGAAGATTAAAGACTATATCCTTCAGTATGGATAATACCTCAACATCAAGAAAATAAAAATCCTCACAACTGGACCAATAAGCAACATCATGATAAACTGAGAAAAGATTCAAGTTGTCAAGGATTTCATTTTACTTGGATTCACAATCAATGCCTATGGAAACAGCAGTCAAGAAATCAATATATTGCATTGGGCAAATCTACTGCAAAAGACCTCTTTAAAGTGTAGAAGAGCAAAGACGTCACTTTGAAGACTAAGGTTCTCCTGACCTAAGCCATGGAGTTTTCAATAACTTCATATGCATGTGAAAGCTGGCCAATGAATAAGGAAGACTAAAGAATTGTTGTTGTACTTGAAGCACAGTGTTGGTGAAGAATACTGGAAAGACTACAGACCTCCAGACGAGCAAACAAATCTGTCCTGGAAGCAGTGCAGCCAGAATGCTCCTTGAAAGCAAGAATGGGCAGACTTCATCTCACCTACTTTAGTCATGTTATCAGAAGGGACCAGTCCGTGGAGAAGGACACCATGCTTGGTAGAGAATCAGAGAAAAAGAAGACCCTCGATGGGATGGATTGACCCAGTGGCTGCAACAATCAGCTTAATAATCATAGCAGTGGTTGTGAGGATGATGCAGAATCAGACAGTGTTTCATTCTGTTGTACATAAGGTCATATCAGTCAGAACCAACTCAACGGCACCTAACAACAGCAACAATATTCTTAAATCTGTAAAACTTTGCACTGAAGGCCTTAATCACAATAGTAAAGCAAAACTGAATGAAAATAATGAATGCATGTATAAATACCATACATGATTGAAATGAAAAAAAAGAAACTAACTTTTCATATTTTTCTAATGGTATAACACTTGTTGTGTGTTGTTGGTCAATTCCAAGTCATATTGACCCTAGGACAGAATAGAACTGTCCCATAGTGCTCCCTATGCTATAATCTTTATGGAAGCAGATTGTCAGGTCTCTTCTGCAGAGTGGCTGGTGGAGTCAAACTATCAACCTTTTGGTTAGCAGTCAAGTTCTTTACCCACTGCTCCACTGGGGTTCCTGATGGTGTAATAATCTATAGAAAAAAAAAATTCAAAAAGATATACAGATAGATAATTAGCCATAGTGGGAAAAAAAGTTATTATGCAAAATCAACATGTAAAATCAATTAAATTTCTAAGTTCCAGAAACAAAATATTAGAAAATTTATTTTAAAAAGAAGATACCATTACAAAATGATGGATAACAAAATATAATGTTGAGCAAACGAAACATGACAATGAATATAGTAAGAGTCTATCCATATAAATTCAGAAGCAAGCAAAACTAAATTATATTACTTAGGATTGCATATCCATGTGTTAATTTTTTTTTTTAAAAAAAAAGAAGGATTTGATTATCATAAAAATCAAGACAGTGGTTACTTCTAGAAGGCGACTGTGAGGTTGCAACTAGGAATATTTTCAATGAGGACTGGGAATAGTCTCTTTCTTGACCTGAGTAGTGTTTACCTGAGTATTTGCTTTATGACTGTTAAATTGTACATATATACACACTGTGGTCTTTCAAATATGTGTGTGTGTGTGTGTGTGTGTTAGAGTTAATGATAAATATAGGAAAGAAAATATCATTTATAGTAATAGCTAAAATATAAGGTCCCTATATGTAAATTTGGAGTCTCTTGGTTGTGAAGACAGTGAATGCACTCTGCTGGTAACCAAAAGGCTGGAAGTATGAGAGTTCACCCAGATGTGCCCCAGAAGAAAGGGCTGAAAATTATCTTCTGAAAAATCAGCTATTCATAACCCTATGGAGCCCAGTTCTGCTCAGACACATATGGGGTCGCCATGAGTTGCAGTCAACTTTATGGCAACAGACACAAGTACTAGTACATAAATTTAACAAATAAATTAAAACACACTCATGGAGAAAATTATAAAATTGTACTAACAGATTGTGTTAGGCTGTGTTCTTTAGAGAAGCAAAACCAGTAAAGCTGGTAGAGAGAGAGAGAGAGAGAGAGAAATTTATCTTAGGAAAATGGCTCACACAGTTATAGAAGCTGGCAAGTCCCAAGTTCCTGGATCAAATGCCAAACTGGAAGCTTTCCCTGAGTCACACAGCTTCAGGGGCTGACGAGCTCAAGGTTGGCAGGCAATGTGCAGGCTGTTGACTTCCACGGATGACAAATCCAAGATTCACTGGGCAGAACAGTAGACTGTTTGCTCACGGACAACTGTAGGCAGCATAACAGGATCCAGATCCTCAGAAGCTTCTCTCATTTTCCCAGGATGGCCATAGGCCTAGGGAAACTCCTTTCAACAGATTGGCTGCTCAAAGTATATACATCTGATCTCATCATGGAAATAATCACATCACAACCGCTTAAACCACTCAGAATCATGATCCAGCCAAGTTGACCCACAACTCCAACTATCACACAGATATTAAAGATAATACTAAAAACAATTTTCAGAGATATCCCATGTACAGCTATAGGAAAACTTAATATTATAAAGAGTATTTAAAATATATCAATTCTCATTGAATTAGTCTATAGATCCAATATAAATGAAATCAAAATCCCAGCATGGATTTTTGTGGAATTCAAAAACTCATTCTAAAATTCATATGAAATTGTAAATGGCTAAAAATTTTCAAGAAACTTCTGGAGAAAAAGTACAATGGTAGGGGTCTTGAAGCTATGAGAATTAGGACAGTGTGGTGGTGCAGCACCTAAGGGCCCCTCCTTGGGTTTCCGAGGCAATATCACTACGGAAGTAGATTGCCCAAACTTCCTTTCAGGGAGTGGCTGGTAGGTTTGAACTGTCAGCATTCTGGTTAGCAGTCAAATGCCTTAGGCACTATGCCACCAGAGCTCCCAATTGGAATACACAGGGAATAAAATGAAATTAATCTCAACCTCAAATTAGTCTCACAAATCAATTCAGGTTGATTGCTCACTGCTATTGAGTTAATTCCAACTGATAGCAACCTTAGGGGACACAGTAGAGCTGCTCCATGGGGTTTCCAAGGCTGTGAATCTTTATACAAGCAGATAGTTACATCCTTCTCCTGAGGAATGACTGGTGGGTTCAAATTGCCAACCTGTTGGTTAGCAGCCAAGAGCTTAAGCACTATGGCATGAGGGTTCCTTGCAGGTTGATCAAATACTTTAATTTTGAAAAACCTTAAAATTTGAAAAATAAAACTATAAAATGTTTAGGATACAATATAGGGATATACTTTTACGACCTTAGCATAGGGTAAACATAAAAATGTATAAACCGTAAAGGAAAAGATATTTACATTTATAACTACAGTTTATCAAAAGATATGTAAAGAGGCCAGAATGGACGATTTGAACAGAATAGAATAACCAGGAAAGACCTGCACGTGCAGAACCCTCTGATTTACGACAAAAGTCTCGCTGCAATTCAGATGTTCTTTTTAACAAATTGTGTTGAAAAGGGGAAGAAAATAAATCCAAACTTTCTCACACCATATACCAAAAAAAAAAAAAAAAAAAAATTCAAGATAGATTATACACCTAAATGTGAAAACTGAAACAGTCAAACTTCTAGATAAAAACATGATTTGAGAGTGAACAAATATTTCTCAAACACAAAAACACTAACCATTAAAAAATGAAAAAATTAGACTTTATTAAAAATTAACACTTCTATCTATCAAAAGATGACATGAAGAGAGTGAAAGGGAAAGTCACAAAGTAGAAGAGGATATTTTAAGAACATATATATCCATCAATGAACTTGAATCAACAGCATATAAGGAAATCCAAATCAATATGAGAAAGACCAAGAATTTATAAGAAGATGAGCAAAGACAACAAGCACTTTATAGAAGAATATTTATCGACGGCCACAAGCCTATGAAGCATAGTGGTAGCATAGTGGCTAAGGCACTTGACTGCTAACCAGAAGGCTGGCAGTTCAAACACACCAGCCACTCCTTGGAAGGAAGATAGAGCAATCTACTTCCGTAGTGATACTGCCTCAGAAACCGAAGGAGGGGTCGCTATGAGTCAGGGCCGACTCAACGGCACATAGCAATAACAATAATAACAAGCCTATGAAAACTTTTCAACATCATTAGTCTTCAGAAAAAATGCAAATTAAAGAGAAAACAAGACTATTAGCTTGTATATCATATATCATATAAAATCACTTACAAAAAATATAATTTTACATGGTTCAATATAATACAATGTGGCTAAAATGAGAAGACTGACAATACCAAGGGTTAGTGAAGATGTAAAGCAACTGAAACTCTCATTGCTGGTGAGCATGGGAATGGAAAACTTGACTATATTTGCTAAAGGCAAACATGCATGTACTCTATGACCAGAAATTTCACTTTTGGGCATATACCCAAGGAAAATAAAGCTGCTGTCTAACAACGGAGAAGTACAGTAATGTTTATGGTTAGGATATGTAACAGTCAAAACGTGAAAGAACTCATACATGCATCAACTGTAGAATCAAAAATAGAGAAATGGAATGGAATACTACATAGCAATTAAAATGAAAATATTTCTACACATGATATCATGGATGAGTCTTTCAGCTATAATACTGAGTTAAGAAAAATCCAGATACAAAATAGTTCATACTGTATGCTTCTGTTTCCTAAGAGTTCAAAATAGGCAAAACTAATCTAGAATGATATAAGGCAAAATACTGGGTGCAAGGCAGTTCAGAAGTATTACCAGGGGAGGGGGCATCAAAGAGTCTACTGGAGTTCTGGAAGTGTTTTCTATCATGATTTGATGATGGCTATATGGGTATAACATATGCAATAATTCTATATACTTAAGATTATTCACTTTGTAGGCAATGCCTCTGTAATAATACGATTAATAAAAGGTAAATATTGTGAAAATATAAAACTGAGGAGATATTTTTGCAAAACTAATTCAACAAGGGATTAGTATATAAAATATGGGACAAATTCCTATCTATTGTAAGAAGAGTATCAGCAACCCAATAGATAAATAAGCAGAAGATTTAAACAGGGACGTCATTGAAAAGAAAACATAACAAACCAGAAAGACATGAAAAGATGCTAAAACTTGTTAGTTATCATGGAAATGCTAATTAAAATCACAAGATACCATTTTACCCCAGATAAGGAATATTTTAGAGTTCATCATTATCAAGTATTGGCAAAGATGTGGAATAATCAGAACTTAAACATGTCTGGTAGCATTTCATATGTTCATATAAATTTCCACAACCTCATTGGAAAACAATTTGGTAATATTTAGTAAATGAAAGCATAAACTATGACCAGCAATTTCATTCCTAGGCTCATGACTGGGAGAACTTTCTGCACATGTCTTTCAGAAGACATATATAAGACTGTTTTCATGGGAACAATATTTATGCTGCAAAAATTAGAAGCAACATCTAATCTAAGAGCATGGATAAATAAATTATGGTATATTTATACAATGGAATGCCCTATAAGCATGAAAATAAATAACCTATGGATATCATAATCCTCACACCTGACCAATAAGCAACATAATGGTAAGTGGAGAAAAGATAAGTTCTCAAGGATTTCCTTTAACTTAGATTCACGCCCATGGAAGCAGTAGTCAAGAAATCAAACAACGTATTATTGCATTGGGCAAATCTGTTGCCCAAGACCTCTTTAAAGAGCAAACATGTCACTTTGAAGACTAAGGTGCACCTGATCCAAGCCATGACAATTCAATTGCATCATAAACATATGAAAGCTGGACAATGAATAAGGAAGACCAAGGAAGAAT
>NW_006921886.1:2831488-2833578 GCF_000298275.1 Orycteropus afer afer
CTGGGTTTTTTTTCTCTAGAGAACCCAGTCTAAGATAGTATGTGAGAGCTGGAAAATGAACAAGGAAGACCAAAGAAGAGTTGATACTTTTGAGTTGTAGTGTGGACAAAGAATACTGAGAGTACCGTGGATGGCTAAAAAAAATTAAAAATCCGTCCTGGAGGAAGTGCAGCCAGAATGCTCCTTGGAAGCAAGAATGATCAGACTTCGTCTGACCTACTTTGGTCATGTTGTCAGAAGGGCCCAGTCCCTGGAGAAGTATATCATGCTTCGTAAATCAGAGGGTCAGTGAAAAGTGGAAGGCCCTCAACAAGATGGACCGACATAGTGACTGCAACAACGGACTCAAGTATAGCAAGGATTGTGAGGCTGGCACAGAACTGTGCAGTGTTTCACTCTGTTCTACATAGGGTTGCTATGCGTCAGAGCCAACTCAATGGCACCTAACAACAACAACATATATACACATATATAAACAGAAAAAGCCATGAAAGTAGATATACACTTAATGGTGGCATAGTGCCTAAGGCATTTGACTGCTAACCAGAAGGTTGTCAGTTCAAACCCCCCATCTACTCCTTGGAAGGAAGATTGAGCAATCTACTTCCCAGGGAGCTCTGGTAGCATAGTGGCTAAGGCACTTGACTGCTAACCAGAAGGCTGGCGGTTCAAACCCACCAGCCACTCCTCGGCAGGAAGATGGGACAATCTACTTCTGTAGTGATACTGCCTCAGAAACCCAAGGAGGGTCACTATGAGTGGGGTCCGACTCGACGGCACATAACAACAACAACAACAACAACAATTTCCCTACAGATACTACCTCCGAAACCCAAGGAGGGGTTGCTATGAGTTGGATCCCACTCCATGGCAGTGAGTTTGCTTGTTTGTTTGTTTCTTTTAATGGATAATTTTGGTGATGGGACTGTGAATGTTTTATTATCTTTTTTATTTCAAAATTACATAGATAAAAATTATAATCATATAGTTTTACAATATGTACACTTACCATATGTATACTATGTTTTTATGCATGTATATTGTGTTTGTGTAGATACATATAGGTATAAAGATTTCAGCCCAGTAAACTGAGGCAGTTCTACTCTGACCTATAGGGTCACTGTGAGTCAGAATCTATTCAATGGCACACAACGACTGCATATATATATATATACATATATATGGAGCTCTGGTAGCATAATGGCTAAAGCACCTGACTGCTAACCAGAAGGCTGGTGGTTCAAACCCACCAGCCACTCCTCGGAAGGAAGGTTGGGCAATCCTACTTCTATAGTGATACTGCCTCAGAAACCCAAGGAGGGGTCGCTATGAGTTGGGGCCGACTCGACGGCACATAACAACAACCATACACACACACACACACATATATATATATATATATATATATATTTGTTGTTGTTGTTGTTATTTGCCGTCGAGTCAGCCCCGACTCATAGCGACCCCTCCTTGGGTTTCCGAGGCAGTATCACTACGGAAGTAGGATTGCCCAACCTTCCTTCCGAGGAGTGGCTGGTGGGTTATATAGTTTTACCTATTTAAAAAGTTGTTGTTGTTTTACATTTTAAAAAATATATTTTTTTGTCTTTGAGAGCAAAGAGGTTCATAAGTTAAACTTTGATAGGCGATTCAATTCACTCATTAATTTATTCAACAACTATTTCTTGAGCAATTTCCATATGTTGGACCCTCTTCTAGGAGTCAGGGATGCAGTGAAAGGCATATAACATAAAACAGTCTCTTTTCCTAGTCTAAGACAGCTAATAGTCAAGTACCACATTCATGGAAATAAGCCCTTTCCCAACACTGTCTATGTTATTTCAATAAATGTTTAGTGAGCAATTTTTATATGCATGATCTTGAGTTAGGTCTGATGAGGAATTAAAAAAAAATGGGGCTGAAGAGTGAGATATGGGTTTGGACGTCAAAGGTCAATGAAACACTCTATATAAGTGAATAATAAGAGCTAAACCTTAAATAGTGCTTATTTCATACTAGAAATTATTCTTAAGTGCTTCATGTGTATGAATATATTCAATCTTCCCAACAGCTTTATTAGGTAAGATTTATTA
>NW_006921886.1:2833678-2840082 GCF_000298275.1 Orycteropus afer afer
TCCTTCCGAGGAGTGGCTGGTGGGTTTGAACCGCCAGCCTTCTGGTTAGCAGTCAAGTGCTTTAGCCACTATGCTACCAGAGCTCCCAATATCTTGAGTAGTGTAATGCTTTGCATCTTAAGCTGGATAGAGTGTGCATATGTATTGTAGTTGTTACTTTATCTAAACTTCTGCAATGAACTTCTATATCATATTTCCATTAAGGAAAAAATGTTTGGAGCAGAACTAAGTGATCTCTTAAATCTCTTCTAAATCAATAACCAAACTCACTGCCATCAAGTCAGGTCCAACTCATAGCAACCCCCACTGGGTTTCCAAGGCTGTAAATCCTTATGGAAGTAGACTGCCCCATCTTCCTTCTGCAGAAGGACTGGTGGGTTTGAACTACTAACCTTCTGGTTAGCAGCCAAATGCTTTAGGCACTGCACCATGAGAGCGCCTTAAATCTTGTATAGGTAGAGTAAATCAAAGGGTGTTGATGTTATCATTAAAATTCTGTCTTTGGTATTCTAAGTGCCTATGCATTCTCAAGTTGGAAGTCTGAAAAATATTATCTGGAACACTGACTAACAGGCACTTTCTTGCTTTTGTAATACAGTACCTTGCAAAACATCATTTTGTACCTCTGCCTCTCATAACAGGATTCGAACAAATGCTCAAGCTCAGTGAAACAATTTGCTATACAGGGTTTATCAAACAGAGGGCTGGAGGGCAGGGAGAGAGAGTGATAAGGCTTAATTTTCAAGGACCTTCTGATATATGAAAAGTCTATTGGAAAGTTCATATATTTACTAACTAATTACTTTAGAAATCACTCTATATCTTGTTGGTGTTACATAAGCCAAAAGAAAAACAGAACTGACCAGCTGAACTTTAACTGTCTTTTCAGATTGTGATTTTCTTTAGACATTATACATTTAGATGACAAACTTTAAGCAAATAAAATTTAGTGTCACAAAAATGTACTTTTCTACCAGTAGCTGTAGTGACATTACTAGAACACTAATAGTGACAGGTTCACTTCTGCTGAAAAAAATTCTTCTTACAGACCTTTGGAATAAGGAAATATCTTTGGTTTGAGCATGATATTAGCCATTATACTAACAAAACATGCCACAAACAATTATTCAAAACTCTTACAAGGACACTCTGAATGGTATACATGCTCCAGTTTTGGGCTTAAAGATGTAGTTTAGAGTAGGCCCCTTGTAAAAACTATCATTTCTTCAGAATAAGTTACCTGTGTCATTTCACCTAATACCATTATTTATCTCTACGTATATAACTAAATGACCTCAATAACCCTTAATAAAACATATCAGTATTATTATTTATTTTCCTTTCTCAGTCCCCTTATCCTCCATACCCAAACTTCATCAAAACTTGAAAATAAATTGGATATTTACATGTATTTCACTTGTAGTTTCTACCTGAATTCATTCCTATACTTTGAGCTTTTGTTAAATATTTACTTACTATGCTATTAAAGAGAATCAAATCAGTCTAAAAGTTTGCTGTTAAAGGAAAAAACAAAGTTTTCTATCTATAATTCCTTATCTACCTCATGAACCTGAAACTGAAATTTATGTGCCTAGCAAGTTGTTTTTCCCCTGGTTTCTTCATTTCTATGGCAATGGAGAGAAGAGGGTGGTGGTTTGCAAATATTTGTGAAAGCCATGCTAACTTACTGACAACCTGAACTTCCTGGTTCACAGCACACAGATGAGGTTCTCTCTTGGAGATATGCACTTTGTAGAAGTATGTGCTCAGTGAAGGAGCTACTACTGTGTGGTCCATTTTATTTGGACTCAACATGTTTTCTATTACATTTGTCCCATTTATAGTTTAGAGGGTGGCTTTGCATTTAATTATTGTCATTCTCTGGGAATTGTGCCATTTTGCTCAGCCATTTTGCTCAGCCATTTTGCACTACGTTGTGTTGTTACCTGCCATTGAGCCAACCCCTAACTCATGAGGGTTCCATGCACAATGAAACAAAATACTGCCTGGTCCTGCACCATCCCCATAAGGAGCTATAGATGGGACTACTCTGATCCATAGGGTTTTCATTGGCTGATTTTCCAAAGTAGATTGCCAGGCCTTTCTTTCTAGTCTGTCATAGTAGAAGCATCACTGAACCTCGTTCACCATCATGTCAGCACACAAACTTCCCGACAGATCAGTGGTGCCTGTGCATGAGGTACATTGGCTGGGAAACCGCACAGAATGCAAGAATTCTGCCGTTGAAACACCAATGCCCCTGTTTTGTCACTATATTATATTTTAAAATTGAGTCTTTCTTAAACAAAAGAACCAAAATTTGTGAAGAGTAGAAATGTTCTCACTTTCTCCTGACTTCTCATAGGAGGAAGATAGAGCTAGGAGTGAGGTCCTCAAATACAACTGAACTGCACAACTGCTGAAATACAATGCTTTTGACCTCCTTAAAAACATCCACCTATTTGGGCCCTATTATTGAACCCTTGATTTTAGGGTTTATTTTAAATATCAGGGAGAATTTAAGCTGCATTGAAATATAATAAAATTATTCTAAAAGTAAACACAAAGTAGTATAGTAAATTTTTAAAGCGTATTTTTTCTGGACTGCTAATATATTTTCTACGTGTAAGTTAGCCTCCCCCTCTTAGAAATTGCATTTTAAGTTATAGCATTTCAAACTTGGCATCTTGAAGATAAGAAAGTGGACCTAGAAGAGTAGAGATGTGTGGGAAAAAGAAAATGACAAAAGGTAAGTGGTTCTTTTAACCCATTTTTGGTGTTCATTGTAAAGTAGACATTTATTTCACACTATAGTTTTAAATAACAAAAGGGTGGAGTTTATAAAATATTCTAAAACTGCTGTGAATCAATTACAACACACAGCGACCTCTCCTTGGGTTTCCCAGGTGGTGACTCTACAAAAATAGATTGCCAAGTCTTCCTTCCAAGGAGTTTGAGCCACCAGCCTTCTGGTTAGCAGTCAAATGCTTTATGCATTATTGCTATAATTTGATTTCTATTTTTTAAAAATGTATATATATGCACCACCATTCATCTATCAGTTTGTCATACTATGATGGATTGTGTTTTGCTGTGAGGCTGGAGGCTATGCCACTGGTATTTCAAATACCAGCAGGGTCACCCATAGTGGACAGGTTTCAGCAGAGCTTCCAGACTAAGACAGACTCGGAAGAGGGAAGAGGCCATCCACTTTTCAAAGAATTGGCCAATGAAAACCTTATGAATGGCTGTGAAACACTCTCTGATATATTACTGGAAAACTTTATGAATAGCCCTGAAACATTGTCTGATATAGTGCTGGAAGATGAGCCCCTCAGGTCAGAAGGCACTCAAAATATGACTAGGGAAGAGCTGCCTCCTCAGAGTAGAGCCAACCTTAATAATGGAGATGGAGTGAAACTATTGGGACTTCCATTCGCTGATGTGGCACAACTCAAAATGGGAAGAAGCAGCTGCAAACATTTATTAATAATCGGAACATGGAATGCACGAAGTATTAATCTAGGAAAATTGGACTTTGTCAAAAATGAAATGGAACACATGAAGATCAATATCTTAGGCATTAGTGAGCTGAAATGGACCAGTTTTGGCCATTCTGAATCAGACAACCATACGATCTACTATGCCGGGAATGACAAACTGAAGAGGAATGGCTTGGCATTCATTGTCACAAAGGATGTTTCAAGATCTGTCCTGAAGTACAATGCTGTCAGTGATAAGATAATATCCATATGCCTACAAGAAAGACCAGTTAATACTACTATTATTCAAATTTACACACCAACCACCACAGCCAAAGATGAAGAAATTGAAGATTTTTACCAACTTCTGCAGTCTGAAATTGACCAAACGTGCAATTAAGATATGTTGATTATCACTGGCGATTGGAACACAAAAGTTGGACACAAAGAGGAATTATCAGTACTTGGAAAATATGGCCTTGGTGATAGAAATAATGCTGGGGATCACATGACAGAATTTTGCAAGACCAACGACTTATTCATTGCAGATACCTTTTTTCAACAGCACAAACTATGGCTATACACTTTGCCAGATGGAATACAAAGGAATCAGATTGACTACATCTGTGGGAAGAGGCAATGGAGCTCAATATCTTCAGCCAAAACAAGGCCAGGAGCTGACTGTGGAACAAACCATCAACCACTGATATGTAACTTCAAGTTGAAGTTGAAGACAATTAAAATAAGTCCAAGAGAGCCAAAATATGATGTTGATTGTATCCCTCTTGAATTTACAGACAATCTAAGGAATAGATTTGATACATTAAACACCAATGACTTAAAACCAGAGGAATTGTGGGATGATATCAAGAACATCATCCATGAAGAAAGCAAAAGGTCATTATAAAGACAGGAAAGGAAGAAAAGATCAAATAGGACATCAAAAGAGACTACAATACTAGCAATTGAAAGGAGAGTAGCTAAAGCAAATGGAAGAAATGAAAAGATAAAAGAGCTGAACAGAAGATTTCAAAGAGCAGCTAGACAAGACAGGGTCCATTATCATAATGAAATGTGCGAAGACCTGGAGTTAGAAAACCAAAAGGAAAGAACACGCTTGGCATTTCTCAAGCTGGAAGAACTGAAGAATAAATTCAAGCCTCGAGTTATAATATTGAATGATTCTATGGGTGAAATATTGAAGATACAGGAAACATCAAAAGAAGATGAAAGGAATACACAGAGTCACTGTACCAAAAAGAATTGGTCAATGTTCATCCATTTCAAGAGGTGGCATATGATTAAGAACCAGTGGTACTGAAGGAAGAAGTTGAGGCTGCATGGAAGGAATTGGCAAAGAACAAGGCTCCAGGAATTAACAGAATACCATTGAAATGTTTCAACAATCGGAAGCTGCACTGGAGGCACTTACATGTCCATGCCAAGAAATTTTGAAGACAGCTACCTGGCCAACTGACTGCAAAAGATCTATATTTGTACCCATTCCAAAGAAAAGTGATCTCACAGAATGTGGAAATTATTGAACAATATCATTAATATCACATGCAAATAAAATCTGCTGAACATAATTCAGAAACAGTTGCTGCAGTATATTAACAGAGAACTTCCAGAAATGCAAGTTGGATTCAGAAGAGTATGTAAAATGAGGGATATCATTGCTGATGTCAGATGGATCTTGGCTGAAAGCAGGGAGTACCAGAAGGATGTTGACGTGTGTTTTATTGACTATGCACAAACATTCTATTATGTGGATCATAACAAATTATGGATAACATTGAGAAGAATGGGAATTTCAGAACACTTGATTGTACTTATCCGGAATCTGTACATAGACAAGGAGACTGTCATTTGAACAGAACAAGGGGATGATTTAAAATGAGGAAGGGAGTGCATCAGGGTTGTCCTTTCATTATACTTATGCAATCTGTATGCTGAACAAATGTTCCGAGAAATTGGACTATATAAAGAAGAATGTGGCATCTGGATTGGAAGAAGACTCATAACAACCTGTGATAAGCAGACAACACAACTTTGCTTGAGAATGACTTGAAGCACTCACTGTTGAAGATTAAAGACTACAGTCTGCAGTATGGATTACATCTCAATATAAAGAAAACGAAAATCCTCACAACTGAAGCAATAAGCAGCATCACAATAAATAGAGAAAAGATTGAAGTTGGTAAAGACTTCATATTACTTGTTTCCACAATCAACACCTATGGAAGCAGCAGTCAAGACATCAGCCACTGTATTGCATTGGGCAAATCTGCCACAAAAGACCTCTTTCAAGTGTTGAAGAGCAAAGATGTCTCCCTAAAGACTAAGATGCAGCTGATCCAAGCCATGATATTTTTAATCACTTCATATGTATGTGTGATAGTTGAAGCTGTGTGTCAACTTGGCTGGACCACAATTCTGTGTGGTTTAAGCTGTTGTGATGTGGTTATTCCCATGATGGGATCAGACGATTATGTTTGAGCAGGCAATCTGTTGAAAGGGAATTTCCCTAGGTGTGTGGTCTGCTTCCAGTATATCCAAGGACATCCTGGGAAAAGAAACATTCTTCTGTGGATCGGGATTCTGTTGTGCTGCCTACAACTGTCCATGAGTGAACAGTCCACCATTTGGCCTGGAGATCTTGGTTTCATCATTGTTTGGAGTCAACAGCCGGTGTACTGCCTGCCAGCCTTGAGCTCCACAGCCCCTGCGGTTGCAAGAGTCGGGAAAAGCCTCCAGCTTGATGTGGAAAAGCCTCCAGCTTGATGTTTGATCCAGGAACTTTAAACTTGCCAGCTTCTATAAGTGTGTGAGCCATTTTCCTACGATAAATCTCTCTCTCTCTCTCTCTCTCTCTCTCTCACACACACACACACACACACACACACGCACACGCCCTCCCTG
>NW_006921886.1:2842783-2857423 GCF_000298275.1 Orycteropus afer afer
ACATGAATCAGTAGCAAATGGCAAAGCAGGCTATGTAGCTCCAGAAACTACTCTCTAAACCACTACGCTATGCAGGAGTAGATTTGGCAAAGAAAAGGAAGGAATATTTTCCAGAACAGGGGAAAAGATGCTATGCACATATGGAAGTAAGCCTGTGGGAGGAATGTGGCTGATAATAGCTTTATAGACAAAATACAAGTAGAGCACACAATGAAGAAACATAAGTAGTAAAAGCCTGGAAATGTTACATTAAAACTTACAAATAGATAAATGAAAAGTAAAGCTGAAGATGAGAGAAATATGAGAAAAGTTGAAGTAAAGTAGGTTGCAAATGCACTAGAAAGCAGAGAAATTTTTGTTCTGAATTATTTTGTAGTGATCAAAACTGAGACACTTTCAACAGGGAAACTGAGTACAAACAAGCAGTCATGAGATAACCAAGGTTGGGACCACTGAGGTAGAGAAATGTCGGGGTTCTCTAACTGACCAAATGAGAACACAGGGGAGGGTTTTGAAGATGAAGACCAATGGTAGGATCTAAGTGAAAAGAAGAACTTTAAGGAGAAAATGACTTTGGCTTCATGGAGACAGGCCTGTTATGCTGTATAGTGCAATGAAACTAGTTGCCATGGAGTTCGTTCCAATTCATGGCAGCCTCATGTGTGCCAGAGTAGAACTGTGCTCAACAGGGTGTTCAATGGCTGATTTTTGGGAAAGTAGATTACTAAGACTTTCTTCAGTGGCATCCCTGGGTGGACTTAAACCTCCAACCTCTCATCCCTGGGTTAGCCACCTAGTGTGTTAACCATTTGCATCACCAAAAACCAAAAAAAACCAAACCCACTGCCAACGAGTCAATTCTGACTCTTAGCTATCCTATAGGACAGATTAAAACTGCCCCATAAGGTTTCCAAAGCTGCAGATCTTTATGAAAGCAGACTACTTCATCTTTCTCCTGCAGAGCAGCTGTTAGGTTTCAACCACTGACTTTTTGGTTAGCAGCCGAATGTCTTAATCACTGTGCCGCAAGAGGAACTCCATAAAGTGTGACAGTGGAAAGGCCTAGAGCAATGGACAAACTACCCAAGCAGACATTTCAATTGTACAGTGGCCATTGAACCAGGGTGAGAAAACTGTACAACAGAAAGAGGTGTGACTCACAGTGCCACAATGTTCAGCAGACAAGGAGAAACTATCTCCGAAATAGGAGTCAGCCAACTAGATGGGATAAATAAATGAACACAGAAGCAGAAAAAAATTAATGCCAAGACAGCCCAGATTAAAAGAAAGCTTTTAAAGAGATCTTAAAAACACTAATATCTATTTTCATACTCTTTCTATAAAATGTCAAATATGTCACATTTTAGAAGTTTATTATCATTTTTCAAAAAAGCAAAATGCACTGCCATCAAGTCAATTCCCACTTATAGTGGCCCCCACTGGGTTTCCGAGGCAGTAAATCTTTACAGAAATAGATTTCCCCATCTTCCTTCCGAGGAGTAGCTGGTGGATTTGAACTACCAGCCTTCTGGCTATCAGTCAAATGCTTCAGGCACTGTGGCACCAGAGTTCCTTTTCATTATCATCTTTAGTTACATGAATTGTATACATTAAAATTAGGAAAAAATAGGATTCTGAGGTAAATTGATATATTTTGAGAAGCTAAGTAAAATTGCAGTTATGTTAATATTCACAAACAAAAGTATGACAGTCACTTAATTTTTCTTGGAGATTTCTGAAGTCAAAGCACGCACAATACATATCAGTATTACTGCTTTTTAGAATTGCATGCTGATCTATTTATACAGCTGAGCATAGCAGCTCAAAGGTATTTAACATTAAGCTCCAAGAGCTTCTCTTCTCTGAAGAAATACAGTGCAGTAGAATTATCCCAATTCTTTACATGCTCCGGTTCTCACTTGCTGAGCAGATCATGCCTGCTATACAAATGGCTTGTGTAGGGCTGAATGTGATTGGGGAGGAAACAGCTATTGAAAAGCACCCCCTGTACTACTCAAGAACACAAAGAGCCATCACATTCGGGGTAAATAAAAGAGAATCCTTTTGCAATGGCAATCCTACCATCTAGCATCAGAAAATCAGCTACTTCTAAAGATTTTTTTTTCTTTTTTCTTTTTTCAGCCTTACCTAATTAGAAAAGGCAGCAAGGAAGAAAACCTTTCAAATATACAAACTTCTCTCTAATAAACAAAGGGTCTTTAATCTTTTTCAATCCTCAGGATTATCACAAACACAAAAAAAGGGTATACAATTTTTAAGAGAGCAATGTGTGCCGATTCACCCCTGGCATGGTGTTTCATTTTGTAAGATGCGTGTGACCAAGCAGACGTGATCAACCACCCCTTGAACTATCCCCAAACAGACACCATGACCCATTCACCCTTGACAGGCCATGCTCTTTATAGCCTCTATTCTGTAGTACTTTGGATGTCTGTTAAATTGTTATTTGTTACAAAGCATGCTTTTGCTATGACAGATGCCTCTGACTCTTTCTCCCTGCTGAGCTCATGGAATCACAGCTGTGTTGTACCACAAGTACAGTGTTGTCAAATCTTTGCTTTGTTTAATTATTCAAGTTGGTTCCACCACAGAATTAAACTGCCTGGGGACACTATGGGATTTCAGCACAAACAACACATACGTCCATATAGATGCCACCTCTTGCCAAGTATGCAATGTAGACTCTGCTTCTCGCAGTGGTAATTGACAACATGCTCCTAATAACCAGGAACAGAGAGAGATGGAGCAATGTCATCAAAAGTCAGTTTGCTTCCATACTGTGTCACAGTCCTTCTGATTGGGAGCCCTATGCTTGCTCAAGGCCAGCAAAAATCTGAACCTCAGCCTAGAAGTTACCTCCTCAGTTCTCCGGTTCTGGCCAACCTCTGAGCCATAGTTCAAGGTTGTAGTTTCCTGAATGTAATAGAAATGTCAGAGTAAAGTTTATCCTCTGAAATTTACTTTACTCTATTCTTTAGAGCACTTTAAAATCCTAGAGAAGTGTTTATCTGTGAGTTAGACATTGCCCAGTACTCCAGAAGGATTATGGCAAGAATGATTTGGAGTGCTTTTTCTTTGCCATCCCATGATATTCTAAAAAAATATATTTTAAAAATAGGGAGAGGAAAGGGAATTGAGAAGATATCCAATCAGAGTTTCTCATTTTGCAAAGAGGAAATGGAGGGCCAGAGGGACCTCCTCCCCAAGGGGGAAAAAATTAAAAACAGCTGCCATGGAATTGACTCCTACTCATGGCGACCCCCTGTGTTTTAAAGTCGAATTGTGCTCCATGAGGTTTGCACTGGCTGTGACCAAGGCTCCTCAGCTCTACCACACCTTCTCCAGCCACTGAAGGGAAATGAAAGGAGGCCTATTTTCTATCATTCCTCCTTGCTTTCTTTTCTGCAGGTCCCCAAGGATGAGTGCCTCTCTCTTGAAGAGAAGAAAATCTTGACTGCAGTCACTGCTGTCTTACAGAGTTTAAGTTGTGAGATAGATAGAGCAAGGAGGCAGAAGGGGCAACTTTACGAAGGTCATATTTATAGGGCAGAGTGCCTCCAATATCCCCCACAATATCCTGGTGCCTCAATGTCTATGAGCAAAAAATGAGCGCTTAGAAAGGGACTTTTCTTGGCCACCATGTAACTAGGATCACAGCTGCACTGGCGACCGAACAATTCTCCAGGAGCAACCAGGCACTGGTCCAGCACCTCTGAGAACTGACGTTGAACAGTTCAGGGAGAGGGGGGCTGACTTTTTCTGCTCTGCACTTGGAAAGATGTACTGCTGAGCTCTCCCAGGCTGAGAGGGAAAAGAGAAGCAGATTAAGAAACTACAGAAGTTGAACCAAAAATTACCCTTTCACAAGATTCAGAAATCATTTCTCAGTGTTGGGTTAACTTACAGAGAAACATGGAGGGAAAAAAAAAAATAGAGCTGTTTGGTGTAATGTGCACTCTCCATATTTTAAGAATTAGTAGTTTGATCTAATTTCTTTTCTGCTTGATTTAGATGAACATAGATTTCTTAGAGATTTAAGGGACCTGAGAAGTCAGCAGGAACAAAATACCAATTAACTGAAGCATCCTATCTGTAAAAGGCATAAAGCTTTTTGATTCATCATCAGGAGATGAAAAGAAATAGAAACTTTAAACTGGTAACTTGTACTAATAAAATATTTGCTAGGAGACAGAGAATATTGGGACTGCTAAAATTTTACTTACCTGGGAATGTCACCAGCACAGGTAACAGAGAGTTGCTTACGGTTCTAGTTGGCACTCAAGCAAAGTAATTCATAAAATGCCCTACTATGTGCCAAGCACTTTATAAGCAGATACAGTTAACAAAAACAAATAGGACATGGTCCTGCAGATAAGTTATAACAAGGGTACAAGTATCCAAACCAAAAACCCACTGCCATCAAGTCGATTCCAACTCATAGCAACCCCCATTGGGTTTCCAACGCTGTAAATCTTTATGAAAGTAGATTGCTTCATCTTCCTGCTGTAAAGCATCTGGTGCATTTGAACTGCCAACTTCCTGATTAGCAGCCAAATGCCTTACACTATGCCACCAAAGCTCCTTATGAGTAGCCAGACAACCCTATTTTATTGATATTTACTTTCTAGCTTCTGACCTCCCTCTTTCACTCCAGTCCTGAATTTTTAACAGCTGTTAACACCTGCCTCCTCTGCAAACATGTACTCCATTGCATTCTCAAGCTGAAAATGTCCAAAACTGATTTTTTAATCTTCCTTCCAGAATTAATGTTCTAATTCTTATTAATAGACTATAATTCTCAAAGCCATCCAAGTGCAAGAATTTGAAGTCATTTTTTATTCCACCCTTTTCCCTATCCTCAGTCATGTTGTTCTATTGATTTTAAACCAAAAACCAAACTCACTGCCATCAAGTCAGATACAATTCAGCCACATTGTTCCATTGATCTTAAACCAAATACCAAACTCACTGATGTCAAGTGGGACCTGACTCATAGTGACCCCTCCTTGGGTTTCCGAGGTGGTATCACTATGGAAGTAGACTGCCCAATCCTCCTTCTGTGGAGTGGCTGGTGGGTTTGAACTGCTAGCCTTCTGGTTAGCAGTCAAATGCCTTAGGCACTATGGTACCAGAGCTCCCTATTGATCTTACTTCATAAGTATGTTAGGATTCCACTCTTCTGGTCTAGTCTCACAGCTTTATCACTTTATATCTGTGCCAACGCCCTCACATGCTCTTGCACTAATAACTAATTCTTCTAATTCCCTCTGTCTCCAGGCTATCTTGCCAGTTTGTGTACCATTACATGAGAAAGCTTGCTAAAGTATCTCTTTGATCTTGACACTCACCTGCTTAAAATTTTTTGGTAGCTGGCCTTTGCTTTCAGAAGAGTCTAATTGCCTTAGCTTTGCATTTGCAATGTCCCATTCTCTAGTGGACATCATCCCCCAAAAGATGTGTTATTTTTTCCCATGTGTGCCAACTGCTAATGCTATTCTACCTGGAATGCCTTTATCCCATCTCTACCCATTACCACTCAGACTACTTCCCAGTGGCTTTTCCTATTCATCTCTCAATCTTCTCTTAATGTGTTCACTATTGCAAGCACATAATATGTGTATCATTCATATGCTTAGATGATATTGTTATGGATTGAATTGTGTCCCCAGAAAAAAAAAAATATATATATATGTTTAAGTCCTAACCCCTAGCAATGAATATGACCTAGTTTAGAAACAGTCTTTAAAGATGTTATCATTTAAGTTAATATAAGGTCATACTAGTATGGATTCTAATTTAATATGAGTGGTGCCCTTATTAAGAGGAAAGGAAACACAAAGATAGACATGGATGGAAGACAGAGACAGAGATGGGAGGACTGCATCCTTGGATGAGGGACACCAAGGATTACTGGCTTCACCAGAAGCTGAGAGAGGCAACTTCTCACCCAGAACCCTCAGAAAAAACCAACATGGTTAACATCCTGATTTTGTACTCAGCCCTCAGATCTGAGAGACAATAAATTTCTGTTTTTGTACACCACCCAATTTGCAGTACTTTGTTACAGCAGCCCTAGGAAGAAACTACTATAGACATCGTCTATTGTTTTACATGATTTTTTTTTTTAATATATCTTCCATTACATATTCATTCATTATTTATAAAGTACAAGGGGATGTGCTAGGCAGTTTAGGGATTCAAAGATTAATACGGAATAATATGGGAAATAAGACATGTACCTGAATATCATTAATATGTGTCAATAAGTGATAAGTACTATTTAGAAAGTAGGGAACTAGATGAGAGAGATTAATCACAACTGGGAGTATCAGAGAAAAAAATTCATGGAGAAGGCAATATTTTCATAGCATCTTAGCCACTCCTCGGAAGGAAGATTGGGCAATCTACTTCTGTAGTGATACCGCCTCGGAAACCCAAGGAGGGGTCACTATAATTCTGATCCAACTTGACGGCAGGAGTTTGGTTTGGTTTAGGCATATTAGATTCTCCAAGAACTTATATTGAATGAATAAAAAAACATTACTTAATGATGAACATGGACACAAAGTGCAAGGTGACTTGCGAAAAATCATTCACTAACTTAATGACAGGAGCTCTGGTAGTGTAGTGTCTAAGGCACTTGACTGCTAAGCAGAAGGCTGGCTGTTCAAACCCACCAGCCACTCTGCAGAAGGAAGGTTGGGCAATTTACTTCTACAGTGATATCGCCTTGGAAACCCAAGGATGGGTCGCTATGAGTTGGGTCCGACTCGACGGCACATAACAACAACAACAACTTAATGACAAAAATTAGAAAAGCTTATATAAATGTCCTGTAAGAAGTTCCCAATCCAAATACACATCCCAAACTTTTTCACTATAATCTTCACATCTATTCAGATCTTGTATTCTGATCTAACAGGAGATGTATCACAATGTTGTGCTGTTCCAGAGGCAGGCAGTATCTGAGTCAATAGAATGACGGGCACCAATCCTGCCTGTTCACAGTGCATGTTTCTCTAAACTGTTCCTGGAAATCTCTTCTTTCCAGGGGAAGGGAGATACTCTAGGCTTAATCATTTTCAGAGCAGAAGAGTGTCTTGAAGGCAGTTTCATAAATATGCCATTTTTCCTATCTATAACAAGTCACATAGACAATCCTCAGCAAGTTCATAGTTGGGGAAATAATAGGATCAAATGTCAGGTAATTGCCAAAGTCTCAGATCAAAGTATCAGCATGTAGCCACACTTAGCTGGGGTCTCCTTGCCCTGAGTCTGATAGGTCATGTCACCTCCAGCTAGAACTGGTTTGAGGCTGGAAAGCAATGCTTCTTCTGGTTTATAGCCATAATTAATCCCAGGACTTCCTTCAATGCAGGAACCTTTAGTCGACCCCAGCAGTGGCCTCACTAGGATTGGTGTCACCCAGTGACAGTAACTCATGGTGTCACCCCTCCATGGACTTCCTCTCATACCAAATCATACAAAATCCTTAGTAATGTTTTTCACTAATGTTATTCGTAAATTGTAGCCCGTATCATAATTCTTCTCCTTTTCCTTTAATTACTACTTCATTTTCAAAAAAGTTAATGATGCGAGTTCACAAATACTAATTACCACAATATTGTAGATAAAACACCAGAAAATTTGACAAAATCAGTAACTATAAAAATACCAGCAGCAATGAAAACAACAGCACATGCTTGTAGTACATGCAGAGGAAACCATGTGATCAGACACATCATTGGGTAATTATGATAGCTATGGCCAAACTGCATGAGAAAGTTCAAAAAGTAAATTCTCATTGAGTTTTAGCCTTGTAGTTATATTGATACATAAGTTGGGCTTATGAAACATGTTTTCACTGTTAAAATTAACTACAGCGATATTTTTGTAAAAAAAATTTCTACTGAAATACTGACCAAAAAATGTTATAAAAAGTCATTTTGACATCACCCCTCTAATGGCATCATGCAGTGTGGTCTGTATCTCTGCACCCCTCTAGTAACGTCACTGGACTCCAATCCCTTTATATATATTAACATTATGTCAACCTTCAGTACATGCCTGCCATGTACTAAGTAAGCTTCCCACCCCCATAGACAGTAACGTTACAGGTGCCTAAAGAGGAGGTTATAAATATTAATCAAGAAGTGAAGTTCATGCCTGAGAATGTTTTGACAGTCAAAGTAACACATAAGACAGAAATTGCTTCCACTGAATAAGAAGACATCTTTTCTCTGCATGATGTCTCTGCCTGCATGTAATTTCCTGTAGAGGTGGCAGCATGAAGAGGAGAAAAGCAAACCAATATGGTTCTTTATAATGAATACATTGATGAGGTCTTATGAAAGTAAATAAAGTCCCTGTAAAACACTAGGAAATTTCTTTGAAAATAGCGCGTAAATTGGCCATAAAGTTTACCTCAGCCTGAAAGCTGAGACCATGAATATAATTAGGACTCACTAAAAGAATCCAGACCATGGGTAAGAAGGAGTCTACACCCTATTACTTGCAGTGTAAAGGGATGAAACCAAAGAATGGACAAGTAGGAATGTTAATTGCCTCTTGAATGGCCCCCTGAGGTGATTCTACAGACCCTCTCCATTCTCTCTTGGGCATAGTGATGGGGAGTGGAGGTTAACCATAAAAATTTCACTATTAGCCTAAGTTCCTGGCTTTGTGCAGTCAAGAACAGCTGTGATTACTCCCAGGCTGCTTTTTTCTCAAGTACTGTTGAGCCTAGAGATATAAGAAGGAAGAGAATGTGTCTCCAAAATCCTCAAAGCTTTATATAACCCAGTAATTAAGATTCTAAAATAATTTTGGATCTTCCTCCAATTGGTACATTGTTGTCATGTTTATATGAATAGCTCATGTTTCTATAGAATTTAAGAGTTTACAAAAGATTTTCCCATAGCTTATCTCATTTGAACCTCTCATCAAGCAAGCTAACTGAGCAGAGAGAAATTTAAACAGCTGGTCCAAGGTCAACGAATACCTCAGAGGGTTCTGGGGGATCCACTTGTCAGATATTCTTATGAACCATTCATAAGAATGAACCCAAGGTGAACTACTGTACTAGCCTCTGGCTGCAAACAACGTACTAGCCCAGGGTCACTAGTCCAAGATAGATGATCTCAGTGAAAATGGGACAAGAAGGGACAAGCATTCTTTGATTATTTTGTAAAAGTACAGGCTTAGTGAATGTTGACCTCTCATAAAGAAGTGTTTGGGAGCCTACTACTCCCTGATACATACAAATTAAGTGCATAGGGTGAGTGGAAACTCTACAGCTTCTGCATCTATGCAGTGTAAAATGAAATATATCAAGGGTAAAGGCCTTGATATCTTTCTTCCATTAACAATAGATGCAGTAATTATTAATATTTAAGGTCAAAAAATTTTGGTGAAATTCAACTCTTTAGAGGAAAACTTAAATTTATTGTGGAAAAAACTGAATACAGGTATTTTAAAACTCTAGAAATGAAAGAAAAAGAGAATTCTCCAAATCTTTATTGAGGGCATGGTTTCTATTTATTTCTTTGGCAACTCAGATAATTTATTTAAATTAAAGTTTCTCAGCTTCATTACATTACCAAAACCTATCAGTGAATAATAATGTGGTTAAATTTCAGCAGTCTTTTACATTTGTTGTTGTTGTTATGTCTTTTACATAGGGTAAAAATATTTTTTGGCAAAACAAAGTAGGTATAACCTACAAATTAAATATTAAATATATATCAGAAATACAAGCGTAGAGAATATTTTTAATATAATATTAATAATAAAGTCAGCGGTTTGAACCCACCAGATGCCCCTCAGGGAAAAAGATGAAGCAGTTTGCTTCCGTAAAGATTTGCAGTCTTGGAAAACCTATTGGGCAGTTCTACTCTACCCTAAAGTGTCACTATGAGTCAAAATCAACTCAGTGGCAGTGTTTTTTTTTTTTTTATATATATAATCAGTATTTGAAGCCTTTAATCAAAAATACATTATCTTTTACGATAAAAAGAGTAACCAACTCACAAATTTACTTTTTCCCTACTTCTGACATTAGCTTGTATTTGCTTATACTTGATTATATATATGTGAACTGTGCATGACATAAAGACAAATCAATATAACTATATTCATCTGACCTCCAGTTAGCTGGATATTTCACTTATACAGACATCTCTCCTTTAAAATACGTGTTTTCATTGAATAAAAGAATTGTGTATATATAATAAGTGTTGTTGTTGTTGTTGTTATGTGCTGTCGAGTCAGACCTGACTCATAGAGACCCCTCCTTGGGTTTCTGAGTCAATATCACTATGGAAGTAGATTGCCCCATCTTCCTTCCGAGGAGTGGCTGATGGGTTTGAACCACCAGCCTTCAGGTTAGCAGTCAAGTGCCTTAGGCACTATGCTACCAGAGCTCCCATAATAAGTGGTGTGGCTAAAGAAATTTCAGAGATCTCTAATAGCTACTGTTCTGGTTACCTAGTGCCGCTCTGACAGGAATAGATACCACAAATGGGATGGCCTTAACAAACAGGAGTGTATTCTCTCACAGTTTAGAGGCTTTAAGTCCAAGTTCAAAGTGCCAGGCTCTAGGGGCTGTGTGAAAGCCCCTCGACCTTGGGCTTCAGCTCTGCCTCTTGCTTCCTGCCCACTGAAGCTAGAGGCATCTCTTCACTCAGGCAGCTACTGACTGTTAAGGCTAATAAGCCCAAGGTCGACAAATAAAATGGCACAGTTCCGCTGTTACCAAACCACACAGCAGGCTATTAATTCAAGTCCATTGTAAGTCCCAAGGTCAGCAGAGCATGGCAGGCTGCTGAACAACAACACCGCTACATGCGGGTTTCAAATGTGTCATAAGCTAGAGACCATTCCCCAAGGTTTCTGCTTATATACAGGAAGCAGACCACATCCCTGGGGCAGCTACTCAGCTGCTCACAGTAGATTCCACCAGAGTTGATTACCAGTCTCATCACAGGGAATAATACCAGCTGCCCAGCCACTCAACCAGGCCCAGCCAAGTTGACACACAAAGTTAACTATCATAGCTACCTTTATATGTCCCTTGCTACATTACAGACTAACAAGGCATCCTCAGTGAGTCCTTGGAGTAACATGAAGGTATGGTATTATGGGCTGAATTGTGTCTCCAAATATATGTGCTGTAATTCCTAACCTCTATGCTTATGGTTATAATCCCATTTGGGAACGGATTATTTTTGTTGTGTTAATGAGGCAGGATTAGTGTAGGCTTTGTCTGGATTCAATCTCTTCTGAGATATAAAACAAGCAAGCTGAGAAGCAGAGATGAGGGAAGATTGATGCCAAACCACATGGAGATCCCAAGGAATCAGGAGACAAGCTAAAAAGACAAGGACCTTCCTCCAGAGTTGATAGAGATTGTCTACCAATGATGGTTGGTGCTCTGAATTCAGACTTCCAGCTTCCTAAACTGTGAGAAAATAAATTTCTGTTTCTTAAAGCCAAATCAACCAAAACAAACAAACAAACCCACTGCCACCAAGTCAGACTTATAGCAACCCCCATTGGTTTTTTAAGGCTGTAAATCTTTGCAGAAGTAGATTGCCACATCTTTCTCCCACAGAGCAGCTGGTGGGTTTTGAACTGCTGACCTTCTGGTTGGCAGCCAAATGTCTTACCCACTATGCCACCACACATCCTTAAAGCCAAGCCAGTTACCATCAAGTTGATTCCAACCCATGACCACCCCATATGTTTCAGAGTAGAATTATGTTCCATAAGGTTTTCAAATGGTTATGACTTTTTAGAAGTAGATTTCTACACCCTTCTTCCAAGGGTCCTCAGTGTGGATTAGAATCACCAACCTTTTGTTTAGTAGCCAATCACATACTATTTACACCCCAATCAGGGACCTTGTTTTGGCCAAAAGGACACTAGAAAACATGACACATGCAGATATTTGAAACAGTCTTGTACATTGGGACTTGACCTCTTTGCTGCTAGGAACATTAATGAACAGGCCCAGAGCAATCTCCTGGATGAGAGAGACCCCAGCCATCTCAACTGTTGAAGCCCTCCAAATGAGGCCTTACACATGTGAGTGACTGAGCCCATCCTAAACAACCAAACCCCAGCCAAGCCAGTGTATAAACATATGAAATATAACAAATATTTTGTTTTATGTCAATAAGTTTTTGGGTGGTTTGTTATGCAGCAAAATCTGATGCATTGACCTAAAGTAATTGTCATAAAAATGCAACAACCCAGGTAAGATGGAGGAATAGGCAGACAAGCCACACAGACTCTCTTCAACAAAGAAGAGATAAATCAATTGACAGAGATACAGAAGACAATCCTGGAGCACTGAGCTTTGAAAGAAAGTACACAGAAGTAGATGAGGCACAAACTATTGGAAAAACCTGAACGAAAGTAGTAAGTACGGAGACAGTCAGACCAGAGGACTGTCAGCTACTCTGATGGGACCAACAGCCTGAATATTTTCAAGAGGTGTTGGGACCTGAGAATTCACCTAAAGATCAGCCCTGGTCGCCAAGGGCTGCAGGGATGACTGCACTGGTGGCCTGTGACTAGGAAGGGAAACAGCAAGGAGGGAGACAACCTGAGCTGTGGACTTTCCACTGTCCGGAAGTGTAGCCACTTTGATTGTTTACAAGTGGTGGCCATTTTGGATATTTAAATTGACCAAGGGTGCAGCCATTTTGAATGTTTACAAGTGGTGGCCATTTTGAATTTTAAAGTGACAGCATTCTCGTTCGGATTCCAGGTACCTAACAATAGGCTCTGTTTGCCAAGGATGGCAGGGAAATATAAGAGGCTGACAATGGGAAAGGAGACAGGTGTATGAGTGCTGCCCACTAGCAAATGGAGGAGCACAGCACAGTACCCTGCTAGCGTAGATAACATACAAACAAAACAAAGAAAACGAAAATCATATTCAATGTACAATCACCAATTAAATATAAACATGAAAACATCACAATGCCTTAGAGACAATAGAGCATCACAGTCCACACAAAGAAGCAAGATAAAGCAGGAGAAACAAGGGACCAGGGTACAGACCCAAAACACATCCCTGAGGAGGACGCAGCATTGGAACTCCCTGATAAGGAATTCAGAAGAATTATATTAAAGTATCTTCAATGAATTGAGAGGTAGATCAAGGAAAACACTGACAAAATTGAGGAAAATATGGAGAAAAACCCTAGAATAATTTCAAAAGACAGTACAAGACCAAATGACAAAACAAATGAAAAAATTAGAAATGATATAAAATCTACACACAGAAATCCAGAACATTAATACTAAATTTTCAGAAATAGATAAGACATTTAATGGCAAAGGAGTAGAACTGAATCAATGGAAGACAGAATTAATGAGATTAAAGGCAAATACCTGAATACTTCTTTGGAAAGGGATCAATCAGAAAAAGATCAAAAGAAAATGAAGAAAGCCTAAGTTTCATGTGGGATACCATCAAAAGAAACAACCTACATGTAATTAGAATTCCAGAACAGGAAGAGACAAATAAAACCACAGAGAAATTGTAGATTTGTTGGAAGAGAATTCTCCTAGTATGATGAAAGATGAGAATATATCCATTCAGGAAGTCCAACAAACCCCAAACAGGATAGACCCCAAAAGAAAATTACCAAGACATATCATCATCAAACTCACCAAAACCAAAGACAAAGAAAGAATCCTGAAAGCAGCACATGAAAAACAAAAAGTTACCTACAAGGGGCAACCAACAAGACTAAGCTCAGATTTCTCGGCAGAAACCATGCAGATGAAAAGACAATGGGATGGTATATATAAAACACTGAAAGAGAAAAATTTCCAACCAAGAATTATGTACCCAGTAAAACTGTCGCTCAAATATGATGGTGAAATTAGGACATTTCCAGATAAGCAGAAATTAAGGAAATTTGTTAAAACCAATCCTCACAAGACATGCTAAAGGGAGTCCTTTGAACAGAGAAGCAACAACAGCCAACAACAACTGACAATTAACACACATGATGACATAACTCAGAAAGCAACCCAACTATGGAAGCATCCAAAGTAAAGAAGCCTACAAGATTGGAAACAGGGAACCGGAGGCATCAATGGACAAATGAGGACAACTACAAATCAAAAAGAGGGAAAAAACTGTGTTGTTACAGAACTTCTAGATGGAAGTCAAGACAACTGCAAGATAGAACAGACTGTTCTAAACTTGAGAAGAAAACTATAAATCACAGGGTAACCTCAAAGAAAAATGATAAACCTTCCCATCAAAATAAAAAAGAGGATCAGCATAAATATTTAGCAAATACTAAAACAATAGCAATGGAAGTGATAACACAATTCATAAATAAAACGAGCTCAGCATAGAAAATTATATGGAACAAAGAAATTGACACCACAAAAAAGCACATAATAAAAATGAGAGCAACAAATTCATATTTGCTGATAATTAATGCTATGCAGCACTGAAGAATAATGTTGTTGTTGTTGTTATGCACTGTCGAGTTGGACCCGATTCATGGTGACCCCTCCTTGGGTTTCCGAGGCAGTATCACTACAGAAGTAGATTGCCCCATCTTCCTTCTGAGGAGTGGCTGGTGGGTT
>NW_006921886.1:2861896-2862353 GCF_000298275.1 Orycteropus afer afer
AACGTTTGCAGCAGTATATTGACAGAGAACTTCCAGAGGTGCAAGCTGGATTCAGAAGAGGACGTGGAACAAGGGATATCATAGCAGTTGTCAGAAGGATCTTGGCTCAAGGCAAAGAATACCAGAAAGATGTCTACTTGTGTTTAATTGACTATGCAAAGGCATTTGATTGTGTGGATGATGACAAATTGTGGATAAAATTGAGAAGAATGGGAATTCCGAAACACTTGATTGTACTCATGAGGAACCTGTACATTGACCAGGAGGCTGTCCTTCAAACAGAACGATGGGACACTGCATGGTTTAAAATCAAGAAGGGAGTGTGTCAGGGTTGTATCTTTTCCCTACACTTATTCAATCTATGTGCTGAGCAAATAATCTGAGACGCTGGACTATATGAAGAAAAACGTGGCATCAGGATTGGAGGAAGAATCATTAACAACCTGAGATACGCAGA
>NW_006921886.1:2862453-2872618 GCF_000298275.1 Orycteropus afer afer
CTCCCGAAGAATAATGTAGACTCTGCAAAACACTGCATAATATGAATGAACTTGGAGGACATTATGCTGAGTGAAATAAGTCGATCACAGAAGGACAAATATAGTATTAGTTTGATTCTGTGGAGGGTCAAGGAAAAGTTTGTATATGGAGGGAAACTTTCTTTGTTGGTTGACAGGGGTGGGAGGGGAGGGGAGGGAACACTGCAAAAAAAAATGCATTGACCTATGTCACTGTAGTTTTGTGTATTTCACTGTACATAAATTATATTTCAATAAAACGCATCTTTTTAAAAATGCAACAATGCAACCCACTGCCATTGTATCAGATCCAACTCATAGCAACCCCTTCTTGGGTTTCTGAGGCGGTATAACTATGGAAGGAGATTGCCCAACCTTCCTTCTGAGGAGTGGCTGGTGGGTTTGAACCACCAGCCTTCTGGTTAGCAGTCAAAGGCCTTAGGGACTACCCCACCAGAGCTCCTAAAGTAGTTGTCATAGCTACAGAAATTTCCAGAAGCATCTCTTCAGTGGCTTGTTTAGGGAATAGCTGCTCTTATGCTCAGAAGATTTCTAAGACTTCAAAACACTATATTTGTGTGAGCTATCATTTTATTAGAAAAAGTTACTCAACTAATAGAATCAAGGGACCAAGCCAATTCTGTAAAACTTGGAGTCCTTAAAGATGACCCAGGAAGTAGATTGTAGTTTTCTATGTTATTAAAAGCTAATTACAGAAATCACAGAGGCCCCTTAGCTACCATTTCTCTTCAATAAAACCCTCAAATTGATGCTTTAATTCACCCTCTGAACCCACTACTCACCTACCCCTGGCCCAGCATAGCAAAGTTCTGAGAAGCTCCCTCCACCCAGTTAAGATTTTCTTATTTCTGAATTGTGGCTCATTGTGACTGATATGTATTAGAAGACATAAGTAAGAAAACATTTTTAACAAAGCAAAACCTAAAGTTTCTAGTCAGATCATATTAAGCATTGTATCACAGAGTCACAAGATTTTCTGAATAAATTCAATGCAGTAAACATGCCCCAGTGATAATCTATAAAAAACTGAGAAGAAAAAATAAAAAAAAAAAATCACTGAATCAACAAAATATGAAGGAATGTGGCAATATGCTTATGTTAGGATATCTAGCCTGAAGTAATGGACTAGAAACCAACATTGTTTTCCAATGATGATATAATTTAGACTGTGCTAAAAAGAGACACATGGTAGAGTCTTTTTAAATCACACACACACACACAAAGTCTATAAATCTCCTCAACAAAATAAGAAACAGAAAATATTCTCATAACGTATACATAAAGTAGCAAATTTTTGAGCAGAAGAGAAATAATTTTAACTGGACATTGAAATATGATGTAATTAAATAAGGACACATAGTTATGGCACTGCAAAACTAGTCCCTTTGCCCTATCAGTAATCATCAAAATCAAACTAACCTGGATTAAGTCCCAGGAATATGAGCCAAACAACAATTTGATTACAATGGTAAATGAATAACTACAGGCCTACGATCATAATACAAGTCAATCAAGTTGTATTGTACTCTATGGAATTGTCTAAATTATTATGTTGTCCTGAAATGCCATATCAAAAAATTACTTAAGAATAAGCAACCACTATACAAGAATAGGGAGCTCTGATGGCGTAGCACCTAAGGCATTTGACTGCTAACCAGAAGGCTGGCGGTTCAAACCCACCAGCCGCTCCTCAGAAGGAAGGTTTGACAATCTACTTCAGTAGTGATACCATGTCGGAAACCCAAGGAAGGGTTACTATGAGTCAGATCTGACTCGACGGCAGTGGGTGTATTAGAATATGTGACAAATATTCATTCCGTGCTTACGATGCAGAAGACAATGTTATACAGAATTTATTGGTGTAATTTGTCAACCAAATGTTTACTTGTGATCCTGTTATTTTGAAACTGGACCAACTAGACCAATTGAACCTATACCCTGAAAACAGTGCTATATATGGTAGGCTGTTGCCCTAAAAAGTTCACAAGAACTCATTTATTCCATTGTGTATGTTTACCTCTCAATTACTACTCCAGCTGCCCCACAATACATAGCAGTGTTTCAGTAGAAAAAGACATGCAGCATTCCAGAATCTTTTGTATGGCAAATTCTGGCCTCATCTCTTCCCATCATTCAAAACACAGCAAACTACCCAAGCTACCATGAATATGCTATGCTCTTTGACATCTCCCTAACTTTTGCACAAGTTATTTCTTCTATCTAAAATGACATCCTTTAATCCATTCCCCTGTCAAAGACACACACACAATTAACTGCCTGACATTCTTCATCACATTCTTCAAGGCTAAAATCAAATCACACTACTTCTATGAAGCCTTCCTGATTCCTCAAAGCTGAATTGTTGTTGTTGTTGTTATATGCCATCAAGTCAGACCTGACTCATAGCGACCCCTCCTTGGGTTTCCGAGGCAGTATCACTATGGACGTAGATTCCCAACCTTCCTTCCGAGGAGTGGCTGGTAGGTTTGAACCGCCAGGCTTCTGGTTAGCAGTCAAATGCCTTAGGTACTATGTTACCAGAGCTCCTAAAGCTGAATTAGATCATTGTTTCATCAACTTTTTGTGAGTATGTATAAAATAATTCCATTTTATCACCTAAAACAATGAACAATGATTTATCTGATTATGCAATTGTTTCCCATCTATCAGACCGTCAGCTTCTAAATGCAGAATCTGAATTTCATTCTTGTTTATACACTCAGGGTTAAGTACATACCTGGCACTTAATGGGAATATACTAAGTGGTAAAGAATGAATGGATGAATGAAAAGAAGAGTGGTGTAAGGATCAGAATATCAAAATTATCCTTCCTGTTCTGCCACCAACTACCTTGAGTGACCTAAGAGGAATAAGTTTTAGAAATAAGAATTAAACCTCAATTTCTTCTTCTGTTAAATAAGAAGTCTGCATTGTTGTTATTATTGTTACGTGCCGTCAAGTGGGCTCCAACTCAAAGCGACCCCTCCTTGGGTTTCCGAGGCAGTATCACTACGGAAGTAGATTGCCCAACCTTCCTTCCTAGGAGTAGCTGGTGGATTTGAACTGCCAGCCTTCTGGTTAGCAGTCAAGTGCCTTAGGCACTATGCTACCAGAGAACTAGTTGATCTAACAACCTCTCAATAATATTAATATAATAATTATAATTATTATAAAATTATTGTTGAACAATATTATTAGTATTATATTATCATGGAACTTCTTTTAAATGTGAGAAACTGGTTAAGTGCTTTTACCTACACATTGACACTAATTCTTACAGAATTCCTGCAAAGTAGGTACTGGTTTTTCCATTTTTCATCTGAGGAAACCCAAACTCAGGTTCAGTAACTTGCCTACATCACCACAGATTAAATAGCTCCGTCTGGTTCCAAAGCCCATATTACCTCCAAGACTCTATTAATTGACTATGTTGGTGTCTTGTAGGCATATCTTAAGTATTAAGATTATCTATCCATTTTTGTATACAAGCGGAGAATTATCTATCCACTTTTGTATACACAATTTCCATGTCATGTAAGCATGGTAATAATTCAGCCACTCTGTACTAAGCTGCGAAATGCATAAACCACACCAGTCATTACTGAAGTCCACTTGAGATCCTGGCAATCAACTCCTCCCTAAATCAAACTGAGGTTCATGTGATCCTCTGAATTCTTAACCAGATAAAACCTCTACTAACACGTGTTACGGATGGTAAAACCCTATTAAAACGTGATGTCACTGAAGAAGGTGGATACATCCTTGGATTTTCTCTGTTGCAAAGGACAAACATCCACAGAAGAAAAGAGCCCAAAGCATAGTAAGCTTCTGAATAATAGGACTTTACTATTTACATGTGTAAGTTATTATTTATACTAGGTCACTCTCTGCCTATTGGAAACAAACAAACAAAACATATAAACATCAGGAAATAAAACTTTTACACGTCCTATTAATTACCAGCAAACATGAGTTTGATGTATAATTAGGTATTATACAACATACCCAATAATTCTTTCCTCTTTACATTCATAAAGTTTGTCCTAATATTTCGTTAAAATCTGTAAGCATGTTTTTCACTTGCTTTTACAATTATATGGGGAGGAAAGGAAGGTCTGGAAAAATAAATATCAAAATTTCAACAGAAATTATCTCTGGGATTGGCATGATGAAAAGCTTTCATTTTTTTAATTGTTCATTTTGGTTATTATTTTCATTTTCTACAATGAGCATCACTGGTTTTGTAATTAGAGAAAGTAAATCCATAATCATAATTCTAAAAAATAACTTCCAAAAAATTATCAGAAAGTTTAGATTTATTTTGTCCCTGGGTGATTCAGCAATGCTTAGCATTAGAAAATAAACTCTGTTTCGATGTGCAGGGAGTATTATCTAAGATCTGGCCTTGAATGAGTATCTAGGGATTGACACCATCTTACCAGAATGCCATGTAGTATTAAGTCACAAAATGCCTATAATTTAACATCACCTCAAAAGTGTATTCAAACATTTGGCAGAAGGAGTACTATGAGCCCATGAGGGAAATATTCTAATCCTTAAACACAAAGACCCCAAGTTATGTTCTTCATTTAAGCCTGCATCACCTCTTGACAGCAAAATCCTCACCAAAATTTTGGCAAGCAAGCTGGGAATGACGCTGTCAAACAGGCATCATTACTGATGAGCCTGGTTTCCTCTCTGCTCAAACATGAGGCTCTCTAACAAAGGTTGCTCTACACAAATCACAATCAGTTTTCCTTGGAATTTGGCTCTTTTGTCAATTAAGAGAAGGAAGAAAAATAGCCCTATAGTTACCTCTGCCTGCCCACTGACACTATGTGTCAGGGTCAGTCAATTACAGTCCTGTCCATCACTGTTTTTGTACAGCCCACAAGCTGTACAAAATGATCTTTTCAATTGTTGCAAAAAACATAAAAGAAGAACAACATTTTGTGGCACATGAAAATTAAATGAAATTCAAATTTCAGTGTCCACAAATAAAAATTTATTGGATCACAGCCTACTCATTCAATTTATGTATTATCTATAGCTATTTTTGTGCTCCAATACCAGAGTCAAGTTACTGCAACAAAGACCATATGGCCTGCACTAGCTAAATATTTTCTGTCTGGTCCTCCACAGAAAAAAAAGTTGTGGATCCTTGCTATAAAGGATTGTACCCTAGAAGAAAACTCATACAGGATAAGTTATCCCAGGCCAACTCAACCAAGGCAGTACTACACCTACTAGGGGCATAAAAGCATTAAAAGACTGTAGAAGAATTAGTGGAGAGGGCAATTCTTACTACACATATTCTTGTTTAACTTACAGTATTTACTAACCTTAAAGAAGTAAAGAATGTTAATCACCTATTTTGGTTATTTGTCACACACTGTGAGGTCACATTGCATGACTTTCAAATAGTGCACTTTAATCTAAAAGTTTCATGAGCATCTCACTGCTGTACTTTCCTTTAGTATAACAGGAAGTCAATGTTCTAGTGTGTCAGGCCAATTAGCACAGGGACTGATTCTAAGTAAGGAACAGTCCACTATAACCAAACCCAAATCTGAAGCAATAAGAATGCCATCCCCTTCCAAGTTCTAGAAAGTGCTGTTACCATTACTAGAGAGTCTCTCACTAAGGGCAGTACTTTAAACATCTTTAAACTCATAAATTACTCATATATGTATGCTGCTGTTACTGTCAAGTCAATTCCGACCCATTGTGGCTCCATGTGGCCAGTGTAGAATGAAGTTCTCAAGGCTATGGCCTTTCTGAAGCAGATTGCTAGAACTGTCTTCTGAGGCACCTCGGGGTAGATCTGGCTGGTAATCAAGCACTTAACCATTTGTACCACCCAGAGACTTGGACACTCATATCTATTAACTGTCAAGATTTAAAGAAAATTCAGGGTTTTGTCAAATTCTATCATATTTGATTACAATAATCTTTGGATTTGCACAATATGAAAGTAAAAAAAGGTCTCTTTTCTCAATAACCACTTAATTTTTGTGTAATTTTAGTTTGTATGACTCATGGAGTGTATTTGTATTCTCTTGGTCTAATTATTCAAGTAAAAAGGATGAAACCTATGTAGCGAGAGTAACATGAGCACATTACAATTGTAATACAAAAATACCCACAAGGCTGGTTATGGAAGTCCTTGAACTCTGTGCCCAGCATACCAAACAACAAAAGGCAGCTCACATTTCAATTAAGAGCCAAATTACAATTTGCCTTCATGACAGAGAACTTCAAAGACTGTTAATTCTTACATCAACCACCATGATTTTTTAAGTAGAGCTGAAGGTTCACATTTGGTTTTATGGGCCCCTTTGCTTCTTCTTGGCTAAGAAACAAACAAGACTGCCAACAAGGCAAGTTACACTATTCAAAGTTGTCTTCCAAATATTCCTTGGTAGAGAGGAATCTTGGGTCAGCCAAAGAGGTATCAAATCTTCATTGAAAAGCTGAGACATCAGCATCCCAAGGTAGCTACTTCCAGCCCCTGTAGCTAGGCACCAGATCTCAAGTGCTCTATTCCAGATGTGGCTGCCTCACCAAAGAATGAAGACAAGAGGTCTTGCCAGTTGAACTTGGGGGTTTCATGGGAACAGCAACAAGAACAAGGAGCAAATAGTGAGCATATCAAAGCTAAAATATGGTGGTTTTAAATATTCTGATTTTTTAAATATAGTAATTTTCCTGGTTAGAAGACAGCAAAAGAAAGAACACAAATAGTATTTAATGTACTAACTCACCTTCTGCACCAAGTCTTCCCAAGATGCATTTCACCAGAGGAGACCCATAGACACTGAAAGTAGGAGCTAAAGAAATTCTGAGAGCCCTGTGAATAGTGCCATGAAGATTTCACTGATGTATAAGACTTAGGCAAGTCCCACCACTCACTTGTGGAAGACTCTAGTTATCTCCTGCACGGTAACAAGTGTGAAAGAGAGTTCATACCCAACTCCTCATTATCAAGCAGGAACTTCTCTGGAAAATAAAAGTGTCAGAATCCTCAGCTTCACATAATGCTTCAATTGAGACATGTTATGTCTCAAACATTTTATGACTATATCCACAAGCACTGGAAATTCCGATACATCCTGAGCCAAGAAATACCTTGTCTTCTGTATTTTATTTTGTATTATTTGTTTCTTTAACTGACTTCTATTCCATGTGATGTTTCTCCCTTTATTTTTCTTCTCTGATTTTTTGTTGCTCGTTTTACTTATTTATTTTTGGTGATTGAACAAAGACCTTTATTCCTTCCAGAGGCCATGGTCAGGCCCTGCCCAAAGCTCCCGCCCACTATCTCTCTTCAGGGTTTCATCAGCGCTGAAGGTATGACCAGTGCTTGTCAGTGTGGATTTTCACAGTCACTTCGTCTGGCGCATAGCTGGTCCAGCGTCCTTTCTGTGTACTCGGCCTGCTTCAGCCCTAGGAGGTTTCCCGCTTCTTGCTATGATCTTCAACCAGTGAAGCAGCGAGGGCACGAGGATAATCATGGCTGCAGCATAGAGTGCCCCAGTCCTTCAGGGTGTCCGGCCCAGGGCTGAGCTCCACCTTCCCTCATCTTTTATGCTCTCAGTCGGTGGTGTGCCTTTTCTAAATATTTCATTTTTAGAACAAACCAAGTTTTTTTTTTCATCTACCAAGTCTGTTTTTGGTTACATCAACATTTAAACAACCTGGTTACTCTGAGCATTTCAATTTTGTACTGTTCCATTTGATCTGATCAGGCATACCTAGCTTTTTACTTGAGGCGCTGTGCTTAAAACTAAGGGAAAAGACAGAGCAGAGCCTGGAATAGGCCAGAGCCCCTCTCCGTCTCTCCTTCACAAGCCCCTCCCTTCTGCTCTCTCTTTAATAAACTTTGGTTCATGTGGGGGAAAATAAATAAATAAATAAAGGAAAAGATAGAGATGTAGTTAAATCTTTCAGAGTTCTTCCTATGTGAGATGAAATTCATGCACACACTTCCTATCAAAGAGCAAACTGGAGTCTCTCTTAAAATTAAAGCAAAGACTTTTATTGAAGAAATGGAGGAAGAAACAATTAATGAATTGGGAATCACAGGGCTTCAGGAGAAGAGACACTTCAGGCAGTTTTTATAAGAAAATACAAGGAACTTCAATAAAAACGCAGTGACTGGTTCACATTTAGGTAATGTTACAACATTGGGTGCCTCCAAACAATCATGAGACCCCCTGCTTGCATGATCCCAGGGATTACAGGCATAATTCTAAGGCTTATCTTGAGTAAGCATCTGTTCTGAGAATTGTTTTCAGCCCAATTTCTGAGCAGGGTGTATTCTTAAGCAAGCAAAATTCTTAAGTAAACAAAATCACATTGTTCTCTGAAATTGTTTACTAAGTAATTTTCGCAGGGTACAATGGACAGACTCAGAAATTACTAGCTGCATTTCTTGATGCAGAAGTTAATTTTGATTCAAAATGGAGTTTGGGCCTCACACCTTAGCATAGCCACCATCCCATGTTAATTCCTAAGTTAATTTTGGGGTGCTTTTCTGGTGGCTTAGTGCCTTAGGCATTTGACTGCTAACCAGAAGGCTGTCAGTTCAAACCCACCAGCCATTCCTTGGAAGGAAGATTGGGCAATCTACTTCTATAGAGATACCACCTCAGAAACCCAAGGATGGGTTGCTATGAGTCGAATCTACTCGGTGGCAGTGAGTTTGGTTTTGTTGGTCTTACTTATTACTTTAAAAAAAAAAAAAAAAGTGGCTAGAGACTTTTGCATAAACAATAGACAAAATGGACCAGGTTTCCTCCAACAAGCCATCTGTAGAAATGATAGTTAGGATGAATCATTGAGCTTGATGGTAGCCATTAACTGCTCTAAGTTGAAGCTTTTATAAGACAGTCCTGGTACTGTATTTATTTATATATTGAAATTCATAGATTTATCCTGGCATCAAAATGATTGATGACAGAGTCACATTGTACTGAAAATTGCTGAAATTACAATAATTTTTTCAAGTGTTAAAGAGTGATCAAACAACTCTGTTTAGCAAACACACTAAAAAAAAAAAAAAAAAAATGCTAAGTTTAATTGAGCTATGTTTTTTAGCCTTTAATGAGACATAAAATGTATGAATGAGATGACCTTTAATATCCTGTTTTGTAGGTCAAGTTTGAGATTAATATTTAAGGAATTTTTTTGAGGCTTCACTTACCATTTCTAGTACCATCTCCTGCTTGTGGTACATACATAGTTACCACATTTAACAACAACAGGAAAAAGATAAAACAATAGATTATTTAGGAATAATATGCATACTATATCATGAGGACAACTCTAACCTCTACCTAATGATGTAAAAGACACTTGAATACAGAGATATTTGAAGTTCCAGATGGGTAAACTCATTATTTTAAAGATGTCAATTTTCTGCAAATTGGTTTATCCATTCAATGTAATCCCATTGACATTTCAGAGATAAAATATTTCTGTAATTAAAAGACTGGTTCTAAATTTCATCTGAAAAAGTAAATGGGTGAACTTTCTAACTTTTTTAAAAAAGAAAAATAAAAACAGGTGACTTGCCCTACCAAACCAAAAAAACCAAACTCACTGCCGTTGAGTTGGATCCGACTCATAGCAAGCCCTCCTTGGGTTTCCAAGGCGGTATCACTACGGAAGTAGATAGCCCAACCTTCCTTCTGAGGAGCAGCTGGTAGGTTTGAATTGCCAGGCTTCTGGTTAACAGTCAAATGCCTTATGTACTATGCCACCAGAGCCATCAAAATATATTACAAAGTTATATTAATTAAACTAGAAGTATTGCATATAAAGATTATTCAGTAGAACAGAAGACAGAACCCAGCACAGACCTATGTTTGTATAACAATTTCAGTGTGCATTAATGGAAGCATTTCAAATCAATTTTGGTAGGATATAAAGAAAACAAAATCATGTAAGATCCCTACCTCACAATGTATATCAAAATAATTTCAATTGGGTTAATAAAAGTAGCATTAACAAAATCATAACAAACATGAAGAAAATACAGGAGGATCTATTTGTACTCTTAAAGCAGCAAAAGGACTCCTAAACAAGATAGAAAATTCAGAAGCCATGTTGTCATTGTTGTTAT
>NW_006921886.1:2874573-2889154 GCF_000298275.1 Orycteropus afer afer
TGTTGGTGAAGAATGCTGAAAGTACCATGGACTGCTAAAAGAACTAACAGATCTGTCCTGGAGGAAGTGCACCCGAAATGCTCCTTGGAAGTGAGAATGGCCAGACTTCGTCTCACCTATTTTGCTCATGTTGTCAGAAGGGACCATTCCCTGTCATGCTTGTTAGGGTGGAGGGTCGACAAAAGGGGTAGGCCTTCAACGAGATGGATTGACACGGTGACTGTGATGATGGGCTCAAGTATAACAGGGATCATGGAGCTGGCGCGGGATCGGGCGGTGTTTCGTTCTGCTGTGCATGGGGTCACTATGAGTCAGAAATGACTCCACGGCACCTAACAACAACAGATGGCAATTGACTGCTAACCAGAAGGCTGGCGGTTCAAACCCCCCAGCCACTCCTCAGAAGGAAGATTGGGCAATCTACTTCCACAGAGAAAGCACCTCAGAAGCCCAAGGAGGGATCATTATGAGTCGAATCGCCTCTATGGCAGTGAATTTTTGTTTTTGTTTTTTTTTAAGACATTTTATTAATATAGCTCCCTTCTTATACAGAACTGCTTGGTCATGTAATAAGCTACAGGACTTACAAAATGCAAATCTTTCTTTTCTTATACATTCATTTCTTTTCCCTATTATTTCATATTTATTTAAATAACTAAGCTTTTTATAAAAGTTCAACTAAGACAGCAGTAGCAAAAAAAATTGTGAAAATATTTGTTCCTATTATTGTGGAAGGGAAATATTCGCCATATTAAACTTGTAGTGTGAATGAGACAAGTTTAAATAAGGAAAGTTTTATCCAAAGAAAGTCATGTGTCAACTAAACTAAATCCAATTTTAGTTAAATAAAATTAGAATATTTTATAAGTTTTCTTACATAGGTCCCATATTTTGTAGAAAGCTTCATTGCTAACTTAGTTTATATTTTTCTTCATATTATTTCACTAAAAAACTTCTTACAAAGGATGTTGTTAGCATTTCAGTGCAGTCCCAGAAGCAATATTATAAAATGCTAAGATAGAAAGAAAACATGGAAACTCTTTAGTCGATGCAATTACAAAATACTCATTTCCTAGACATAATTTTCATTAAGTTCATTTAGGCAATTCTAAAAGAAGGTATACCAAAATGAGCTCTTAACATTTTAGAGTCCAGTGCAAAAAAATAGACAGATTCATTTACAATATTCATAATGTATAATAAAAATTTAAAATATTACTCATAATAAATAATTTTCATCAGTCAGTCAGTCATCTATTCATTATTCTGTATCTATGATCAGCTATATAATAATTGGCATTTGTATCACTCAGAGTTTAACCAAAGAAATAAAAGCACTAGGAGATCTATATTAAAAGATTAATTGCAAAGAACTGGCTTACACAATTGTGGGGGCTTTCAGACTTTCAGTAAGTCTGAAATCCATAGGGCAAGTTGTTGGAATGGCACGCTGAAATTCATGGGCTGAAGCTGTTGGCACAGTTGCAATATCTTTCTGGAAGTCTCAGCTTTGCTTTTAACAGACTGAATTAGGCCCACTCAGATTATCTAGGATAATTTTCCTTACTGAAAGCCAACTAATTATGGACTTTAATGATATCTGTAAAGTACCTTCACAGTAACACCTAAATTAATGTTTGAATAATTGGTGGCTATCATGTAACCAGGAAGCTCTGGTGGTGTAGTGCCTAAGGCATTTTACTGCTAACCAGAAGGTTGGCAGTTCAAACCCACCAGCCACTCCTCGGAAGGAAGGTTGGGCAATCTACTTTCGTAGTGATACTGCCTCGGAAATCCAAGGAGGGGTCGCCATGAGTCAGATCTGACTCCACGGCAGTGCGTTTGGTTTGTTTCGGTATCATGTAACCAAATTTGAAATATCAAAAAGCTCATCATAGTATTAAAGATTCAGAAATTAGCAAGAAAAGGGACACAATGCCATCACTTATGTATTCAGCAAGTATTTATGGAGCCCAAAACGTGTATTAGGCTCTATGCAAGATACTCATAGAGCTTGAACTTGAACCCTATTTTACTACCTTCTAGTTTAGAAAATTATGTTACTGTATTCAACAGACTATTTATTGAAACCTTATCATATAAGTGTCCCATAGACACTGCGAGGTCTATGGGAAATTTGAAAATATGGCCTGAGTCCTCTGTGAGATAATTTTATATAGGTCACATAAACTATTAACAACGTTTCTTCTGGCCTTTCCTAGAAATCATGGTTGGCAATTATGGCTAGCTGCCAGTTCCACAATGTCACCAATTCTGTTCCTCAGCAGCCAATTGACAATTCTCGCCCCCAGAGCCTCCATTTTCCAATACCCTTTGAGTCACACAGAATCAACCTCAACATTAGCAACCCATTCAGATCTGTTATTCTCTTGCTTCCTCCATGTCATCTGACCAACCCTCATACTCTACCACTCCCTATTCTTCTCATTTGACTCCCTTTCACTGATTAGCTGATAAAAATCAATAGAGCTTACCCTGCAAATACCTACTTTCAGAGCCAGTTCATGAGGTGATATTTGAAGATAAAAAGTTTTGAGACACAAAGGAAATGCATCTCTAATGGTAGGATTGTGAGCTAATAGATTGATTTTCCTGGCTGAGAGTATCTTTCTGGATGCCTTCTGAACATAAAAACAACTTCTAAAATTGTCCTTCCATATAAACATGATCTTAAAGTCTGTAATTGTTCCTAGACGCCACAATGGCTCCAGAGAACTTACTATAGCCACAGTGCAGCCATGCTCTGGACTAGGCATAAACCCTGAACCACATAATATTTGTGCCTTTGCATAGTGAAGCCACCACTCATCAGTCAATTTATTGTACTGTGGTGGCTTGCGTGTTGCTGTGTATTGAAATACCAGCCTACTCAATGATGGTGAATGGGTTTCAGTGGAGTTTGCAGACTTAGACAGACTAGAAAGAAGGAATTGGTGGTTGACTTCTGAAAATACTGACCACTGAAAACTTTAGGAGCTCTGGTAGTATAGTGCCTAAGGCACTTGAATGCTAACTAGAAGGCTGGCGGTTCAAACCCATCAGCCACTCCTCAGAAAGAAGGTTGGGCAATCTACTTCCGTAGTGATACTACCTTGGAAACCCAAGGAAGGGTTGCTATGAATCGGGTCTGACTCGATGGCACATAACAACAACAACAACTGAAAACTTTATGAATAGCAGTAAAACACTGTCTGATACAGTACCAGAAAACTGTAAATAGTAAAACATCGTCAGATATAGTGCCAGAAGATAAGCCCCTCAGATTGGAAAACACTCAAAAAGTGACAGGGAAGAACTGCCTCCTCAAATTAGAGTTAACCGTTAACCTTAATGACGTGATGTGGCATGACTAAAAATGAGAAGAAAGAGCTTCAGACATTAATTGATACCAGAACATGGAATGTACAAAGTATGAATCTAAGAAACTTAGAAGTTGTCAAAAATGAAATAGAACACACAAAGATCAATAGACGATTCGACTCATAGCAACTCCTTCTTAGGTTTCCGAGGCAGTATCTCTACACAACTAGATTGCCCAATCTTCCTTCTAAGGAGTGGCTGGTGGGTTTTAACTGCCAGCCTTCTGGTTAGCAGTCAAATGCCTTAGCCGCTGAGCCACCAGAGCTCCTATCCTAGGAATTAGTGAGCTGAAATGCTGGTATTGGCCATTTTGAATTAGACATTCATGTAGTTTACTATGCCAAGAATGACAAAATGAAGAGGAATGGCATCACATTCACCATCAAAAGAACATTTCCAGATCTATCCTGAAGTTCAACATTGTCAGTGACAGGATAATATCCATATGCTTACAAGCAAGACTAGTTAATATAACTATTACTCAAATTTACAAGCCAAACACTAAAGGCAAAGGTGAAGAAATCAAAGACCTTTAACAACTTTGGTAGTCTGAAATTGACCAAACATGCAATCTAGATGTGTTGCTAATTACTGGTGACTAAAGCGAAGGTTGGAAATAAAGCATCATCATCTGTGGTTGGAAAATATGACCACATTGAAAGAAAGGATACCACAGACCACATGATAGAATTTTGTAAGACCAATGATGTATTCATAGCATTTACCTTTTTTCACAACATACATGACAACTATACACATGGACCTCACCAGATGGAATACACAGGAATCAAATCAACTACATCTATGGAAAGAGAAGCTCAATGTCAGCTGTCAGAATAAGCATAATGAAAAATGAAGTGACCTTTTTAGTAGTTAAGTTTATGTGTCAACTTGGCTAGGCCTGGTTGAGTGGCTGGGCAGCTGGTGGTAGTTATTCCCCATGATAAAACTGGTAATCACCTCCATGGTGGAATCTACCACAAGCAACTGAGTAGCTGCTTTAGCGATGTGGGTCTGCTTCCTGTATATAAGAAGCAGTTTTGGGACTGGTCCCTAGCTTATGGCACGCTCGAACCTTGCATGTAGCCGAGTCATTGTTCAGCACCTTGCCACGCTCTGCCAATCTTGGACTTTTAATGGACTTGAATTAGTGGCCTGCTGTATGGTTTGGTAATATTGGGACTGTGCCTTGTTACTTGTCAACCTTGGGTTTGTCAGCCTTGGCAGCCAGCAGCTAGGTGAACTAAAGCCTCTACCTTCAGTGGGCTGAAAGCAGGAGATAGAGCTGAAGCCCAGGGTTGTGGGACTTTCACCCAGCCCTAGAGCCTGGCACTTTGAACTTGGAATTAAAGCCTCCAAACTGTAAGAGAATTAACTCCTGTTTGTTGAAGCCATCCCATTTGTGGAATATTCTTGTCAGAGCAGCACTCTCACTGCCGTCAAGTCAAACCCAACTCATAGCGACGCCTCCTTGGGTTTCCGAGGTGGTATCACAATGGAAGTAAATTGCCCAATCTTCCTTCTGAGGAGTGGCTGGTGGGTTTGAACCACCAGCCTTCCAGTTAGCAGTCAAATGCTTTAGGAACCTTTCTAGGTATTCAATACTACCTATAGCTAGAAAACCAAAAGAAAAGAACACACTCAGCATTCTCAAGCTGAAAGAACTGAAGAAAAAATTCAAGCCTCAAGTTTCAATACTGTAGGATTCTATGGGCAAAATGTTGAATGATGCAAGAAACATCAAAAGAAGATAGGGGGACTACACAGAGTTGCTGTATCAAAAAGAATTGATAAATATCCAGCTATTTCAAGAGGTAGCATATGATCAAGAACCAATGGTACTGGAGGAAGAAGTTGAAGCTGCACTGAAGGAATCAATTAAAAAAGAAGAAGAAGAAGAAGAAGGCAGCTCCAGGAATTGATGGAATACCCATTAAGATGTTTCAACAAATGGATGCTGTGCAGAAGGTGCTCGCTCATTTATGCCGAGAAATTTGGAAGAAGGAACCTGGCCAACTGGAAGAGATGCATATTTGTACCCATTCCAAAGAAGAGTGATCCAACAGAATGCAGAAATGATTGAACAATATCATCAATATCACACACAAGTAAAATTTTGTTGCAGATAATTTAAAAATAGTTGCAGCAGTATATTGACAGGCAACTGCTAGAAATTCAAGCCCAATTTAGAAGAGGATATGGAACAAGAGGTATCACTGCTGGTGTCACATGGATCTTGGCTGGATGCAAAGAATACCAGAACTAAGTTTACCAGTGTTTTATTCAACTACATAGATCATAACAAATTATGGATAAAATTGAGAAGAATGAGAATTCCAGAACTCTTAATTGTGCTCATGAAGAACCTGTACATAGACCAGGGGGCAGTCATTCTAATAGAACAAGGGAAAACTGCATGGTTTAAAATCAGGAATGGTGTGTGTCAGGGTTGTGCCCTTTCATCATACTTATTCTATCTGTATGCTGAGCACATAATCTGAGAAGCTGGACTACATGAAGAAGAACACAGCATCAGTTTTGGAGGAAGAGTCATTAACAGCCAGCAATATGTGAATGACGCAACCTTACTTGCTAAAAGTAAAGATGACTTAAAGCACTTACTGATGAAGATTAAAAACTATAGTTTGCAGTATGGATTATACCTCAAAGAAAATGAAAATCCTCACAACTGGACCAATAAGTAGCATCACAATAATGGAGAAAAGATTGAAATTGTCAGAGATTTCATTTTATTTGGATTCAATAATCAACACCAATGGAAACAGCAGTCAAGAAATCGGGTGACATACTGCACTGGGTAAATCTGCTGCAAAAGACGTCTTTAAAATGTTAAAAAACAAAGATGTCACTTTGAAGACTAAGGTATACCTGACCTAAGCCACTGTATTTTCTATAGCTTCATATACATGTGAAAGCTGAACAATGAATAAAGAAGATTGATGAAGAATTAATGCATTTGAATTGTAGTGTTGGTGAAGAATATTGTAAATACTGTGGATTGCTAGAAGTACAGCTATAATACTCCTTAGGAGAGAGAATGGCCAAACTACATCTCATGTACATTGGTCATGTTATCAGAAGGCACCATTCCTTGGGGAAGGATATCATGCTTGGTAAAGCAGAGGATCAGTAAAAAAGGGAAAGATGCTCAGTGAAACAGATTGACACAGTGGCTTCAACTATGGGCTCAAGTACAGCAAAAATTGTGAATATGGTGCAGGACTCAGCAGTGTTTTGTTCTATTGTACATAGGGTCACTACAAGTCGGAACCAACTCAATGGCACACTAAGAACATGATTGAACTTGATGTTCCATCTTTTAGGAAGTTCTGTAGTTCTTCCTCTGTAAAGAAAAGAGCCCTCTTAAACTCAACAACCAGGCATTTGGTGGTGCCCTGGTAGCACAGTGGTTAAGCTCTCGGCTGCGAACCAAAATGTCAGCAGTTCAAACCCACCAGCTGTTCTGTGAGAGAAAGATGTGGCAGTTTGCTTCCAAAAAGATTACAGCCTTGGATACCCTATGAGGCAGTTCTACCCTGTCCTATAGGGTCACTATGAGCCAGAATCAACTCAATGACAATAGGTTTTGAGTATTTTACCAGGCTTTTGAGACCTCTTTCTGTGGTTCATTTGAAGTGTCACCTTGGGAAAATACTTCACCTTTCTAAGCCTTGGTATATATTCCATCATTAAAATTATATGTGTCCTTATGTCACATTTGTTGTTAAGATTAGGTAAAACAATGAGTACAAAAATGGTTTGTTAGCTGTGAAGTTGCTGAAAAATATTGTTTTTACCAATATGTGGGCAGTTGATGTTCTACAAAACTGAAGGGGAAATTTGGTAATACCACCATCACCCATGATCATCAAAAAAGAATATCTCAAGATATATCCTGAAATACAATGCTGTCAGTGATAGGATAATACCCATATGCCTACAAGGAAAACCAGTTATACTACTATTATTCAAATTTACACAACAACCACTAAAGCTAACTATGAAGAAACTGAAGATTTTTACCAACTTCTACAGACTGATATTGATCAAACACACAATCAAGATGTATTGATAAAATTAGTGACTGGAATTCAAAAGTTGGAAACAAAGAAGAATCATCAGCACTTGGAAAATATGGCCTTGGTGATAGAAATGATACTGGAAATGACATGATAGAATTTTGCAAGACCAATGACTTATTCATTACAAATACCTTTTTTCAACAACATAAATGGCGACTATACATGTGGACTTCACCAGAGGGAATACACAAGAGTCAGATCAACTACATGTTTGGCAAGAGGAGATGGAGAAGCTCGATATCATCAATTAAAACAAGGCCACAAGCTGACTGTGGAACAGACCACCAACTGCTCATTTGCAAGTTCAACTTGAAGCTCAAGAAAATTACAATAAGTCCATGGAGCCAAAATACAATCTTGATTATATCCCACCAGAATTTAGAGACAATCTGAAGAACAGATTTGATACACTGAACACTAATAACCGAAGACCAGACGAGTTGTGGGATGACATCAAGAACATCATACATGAAGAAAGCAAATGGTCATTAAAAAGACAGGAAAGAAAGATAAGCCCAAAATGGATGTCAGAAGAGACTCTGAAACTTGCTCTTGGAAAGCCAATGGAAGAAAGGCTGAAATAAAAGAATTTAACAAGGTTTCAACTGGCAGCTTGAAAAGACAAAGTAAAGTATTATAATGAAATGTGCAAAGACCTGGAGTTAGAAAACCAAAAGGGAAGAACATACTTAGCATTTCTCAAGCACAAAGAAATGAAGCAAAAATTCAAGCCTTGTGTTGCAATGTTGAAGGAGTCTATGGGCAAAACATTGAATGATGCAGGAAGAATCAGAAGAAGATAGAAGGAATACAAAGAGTCACTGTATCAAAAAGTATTGGTCAATGTCCAACTATTTCAAGAGGTAGCACATGATCAAGAACCAATGATATTGAAGGAAGAAGTCCAGGCAGCACTGAAGGAATTGGTGAAAAACAAATCTCAGGAATTGACAGACTACCCATTGAGATATTTCAACAAATGCATGCAGTGCTGGAGGCACTTACACATTTATGCCATGAAATTTGGAAGATAGCTACCTGGCCAACTGACTGGAAGAGACCAATATTTGTACCCATTCCAAAAAAAGGTGATCCAACAGAATGTGGAAATTATCAAACAATATCATTAATATCACATATAAGTAAAATCTTGCTGGAGATAATTCAAAACTGGTTGCAGCAGTATATTGACAAGAAACTTGTAGAAATGAAAGCTGGATTCAGAAAAGGCCGTGGAATGAGGGATATCATTGCTGATGTCAGATGGATACTAGCTGAAAGCAAAAAGTATTAGAAAGATACCTGCCTGTGTTTCATTGACTATGCAAAGGCATTTGAGTATACAAAGGCATTTTGGATCATAACAAATTATGGATAACATTGAGAAGAATGTAAATTCCAGAACACTTAACTGTTCTCATGAGGAACCTGTACATAGACCAAGAGGCAGCCGTTCAAATAGAATAAAGGGATACTACATGATTTAACATCAGGAAGGGTGTATGTCAGAGTTGTACCCTTTCACCATACTTATTCAATCTGTATGCTGAACAAATAATCTTGGAAGCTGGACTATACAAAGAAGGATGTGGAATCAGGATTGGAGGAAGACTCATTAACCACCTGCGATAGGCAGACGACACAACCTTGCTTGCTGAAACTGAAGATGACTTGAAGCACTTACTAACGAAGATCAAAGACTACAGTCTTCGGTATGGATTATACCTTAATATAAAGAAAATGAAAATTGTCACAACTGAACCAATAAGCAACATCACAATAAGCGGAGAAAAGATTGAAGTTGTCAAGATTTCATTTTACTTGGATCCCCAATCAACACCCATGGAAGCAGCAGGCAAGACATTGGACATCATATTGCACTGGGCAACCCTCCTTCAAAAGACCTCTTTAAAGTGTTAAGAAGCAAAGATCTCACCTTGAAGACTAAGTAGTGAGCTTCACTCAAGCCATGGTATTTTCAATCAACCATATGCATGTGAAAGCTGGGCAATGAATAAGGAAGACGAAAGAAAAATTTATGTTTTTGAATTGCGGTTTTGGCAAAGAATTCTGAAAACACCAGGGACTGCCAAAAGAATGAATAAATCTGTCCTGGACGAAGTGCAGCCAGAATAGGCCTTAGAAGTGAGAATGGCTAGACTCCGTCTCACTCACTTTGGTCATGTTGTGAGAAGGGACCATTGCCTGGAGAAGTATATCATGCTTGGTAAAGTAGAGGGTCAGAGAAAAAGGGGAAGGCCGTCAACAAGATGGATGACACAGTGACCTCAACAATGGGCACAAGCAAAGCAAGGACTGTGAGGATGGCACGGGTAGGACAGTATTTCTTTCTGTTGCACACCGGGTCACTATGAGTCAGAGCCAACTCGATAGCACCTAGCAACAACAACAAAAACAACACCCTTCCCCCCCTTGGACGGAATCAGATTTGCTATTACTTACTGAGCATTTTTAAGGCGTTCCGGTGGTATAGTGAGTAAGGCATTTGGCTGCTAACTAGAAGATCAGTGGTTCAAACCCACCAGCTGCTTTGTGGGAGGAAGATGAGGCAATCTACTTCCCTAAAGATACACAGCCTTGGAAACTCAATGGAGGTTGCTATGAATTGGGATTGACTTGATGACAGTGAGATTTTGGTTTATTAAGCATTGTTATATATAGCAATATAAATTCTCAAAGCAGTTCCAGGAGACAATACTTCTATTATTCTTTTTCTCAAATGTTGTTTTTGTTGTTATGTGCCATCGAGTCAGACCCGAATCATAGCGACACCTCCTTGGGTTGCCGAGGCAGTATCACTATGGAAGTAGATTGCCCAACCTTCCTTCTGAGAAGACAATGAGTTAACTAGCTCTAAGTTATGAAGCAAGTAAATAGTACAGCCTGGACTCATAGCCAAGTTTATTTACTCCAGAATTCTTAACTGCTATACTATACAGAGCCCTCCCTCCTGGTGTACTCATAGGTTATACATCTTTTAATGATTATGACTATAATAATCCTTATGAGGATTATAAGGGTTATAAATTATCTCTTTACAAATTTCTTTTCAAAATTAGAGGAAATAGCAAAAACTGGCTAAATAAACTTTGCATATGTAAAACAAAATATTGTCTCTAAGAAATCTAAGGTGTAAACAAATTATTAATTTAAGATTGCTGTTAATGAGATTTTTTAATTAGCACTCAGAAAAAAAGAGAGAAACCTGAAGAAAGCTCATTATTCTATCTGGACTTTCTATGAGAAGGATGGGATTTTAAAAAATCTAATGCAAATTTAACGAAGTACTGTTTACCCTGCCATCTCTCTGCTGACTTCTAGTTAAGCCACAGGCGAACAGATGCCCAAGGGAGGAAGACATGCAGCTACTTAAATTAAACATCTTTGGCTGGTAGGATATTTGAGGGAAAGCACAGATTAAGGGACTGCTAACCAGAAGGCAAAACAACGTACTTGACTGCTAACCAGAAGCCTGGTGGTTCAAACCCACCAGCCACTCCCCAGAAGGAAGGTTGGGCAATCTACTTCCGTAGTGATATTGCTTCAGAAACCCAAGAAGGTGTTGTTATGAGTTGGGTCCATTGAGTCAAATCAAACTGGACGGCAGGGAGTTTAGTTACTATATAAGAAAGGCAAAATGTGGGAAATGGCATTTGTGTAATCATGAAAAATTCTAAGTGTTAATTAAAAGTGGCATTAATTAACAACTATAATCCCACCTCTCTCCAGAAAGCAGCTAACTTGCTGGAAGAAAAAGACAGCTACTCACATGGACAGTGGCATGACTAGGACTGGTGTCATCCAGTGCAGTAACTCATAGTGTCTCCCCCCGTGGACCTCCTCCTGTACCAGACCGTACAGAGTCCTTAGTAATATTATTGTCAATTTTAATCATAGAATAATATGTGATAAATATAGTTGTAAAGTGCTTAAATGAATATTTGAGCAGATAATATGAACACTAACAACAAAATTGTTTTTGTAAAATCTTTCTACATTGAATTGTAACAATATTAACCAAACCAAACCCACTGCCATTGAGTCAATTCTGACTCAGTGACCCCCATTGGGTTTCCAAGGTGGTAAAACTTTAGGGAAGTAGATTGCCCAGTCTTCCTCCCTGGAAGTGGCTGATAGGTTTGAACTGCCACCCCTCTAGTTAGTAGTTAAATGCCTTAGGCATTGCATGACCACAGCTCCTTATAACAATATTAGTTACATTATGAGTAACTAAGTAAGCCTTTTTTTTAAAAAAAAAATTTTTCTCTTTTTCCTTTAATTACCACTTCCTTCTCAAAAATGTTATTGATATAGGTTCACAAATACCAATTACCACAATACTGTAGACAAAACACCAGAAAATTTGACAAAATCAGCAACTATAAAAACACTGGCAGCAACAAAAATAACAGTGTGTGCTTGGAGTGCGCACAGATGAGACCATGTGATTTGAATCATAATTGTAACTGGGTAATAATGACAGCTCTGACCAGAGCACATTAGAAGGGTCAAAGAGTAAATTAATATAGAGTTTTAGCCTTGTAGGCATATTGATACATGCAAACTGGGCTTGTGAGAAATATTTTTGTTGCTACAACTAACTACAGGAATATTTTTATAGCAAAATAATAAATTTCTGCTGAAGCACTGCACAAAAATTTTATAGACAGTCACTTTGAATATGGACCAAATGATGTCCTCTGACAGTGTCACCCAGCGTGGTCTGTGCCCCCTGCACCCACTGAACACAGAAGCGCCTGTTCTACAATAGACATTCTCAAACCCAAAATCAAGCTCGATGCCACTGAGTTGGTTCCACCTCAGAGCCACCCCCACTGGTTTTCCAAAGCAGTAAATCTTTACAGAAGGAGATTGCACCATCTTCCTTCCACAGAGCAGCTGGTGGGTTTGACCTGCCTACCCTCTGGTTAGCAGTCAAATGCCTTAGGCACTGAGACATATTCTCTTGTTAGCTTCTCTCAGACTTCCTTCAGGAATTTTTCTAGAGAGAAAAGGAGAAGAGAAAGAGGTTCACTTCAAACCCTTACTTTACAAATGAGTACTTCATATACTTTTCTTATTTCTCTTTCATTTGCAAATCTATTTAGAGGTCTTTACTAAATCTCCCTAATTCTAAGATGAAAAGGAAATGAAGTATTTATTGTGGACCTACTAAGCACTGGAATATCCATTATATCTCACAATATTCATCATTTCTCCTTCCTATTTTCATTCAACTCTCAACAGGAAACTTCTCATAGATACATCTACTAAAAACAACAAAATAATGGCAATAATACTTTATCATTGAATATCTCTTCACTATTAAATCTTAACAACAGCTTTTAAGATACAAATTTTTATTCACATTTGCCAAAAAAAGAAAACTTAGGCTTAGAAAACCTAAGTTAACCGTGTAAGGTCACAACATAGTTGACATGTGTTTGAACCTGAACGTAAATGCAAGTCTTCAAATAGCATAGTCTACTATACCACAGCTGCTTTAGCCCAAGAATGACAAATTCCTAGGGATAAATATAATTTTAGAAACAGCCAAAAGTACAGTGAATAAAATCATATTTTGAAAGCTAACTGAACACTGAAATGTTTAATGTACCTGGCAGGTGTTCATATTATTAAAATGAGTGATCAAAGTGGGTAATACAGTGTATAGTAATAAAAATTGTCATCATAAAGTAGAATCATAAAATATTGACAGTTTCTTAAATGACTCATGAGGTCAGTACCAAAGAAGAATGTTCCCTAACTAGATTTGAAGACTGATGCTGGTCTGATGGATATTCTGTTAAGGTGATCATTTTGAAGAATAGCTCCTATGAGTTCTGATAAAATGACAATGGAAATCAAAATTTTCAACTTCATATTCTTGCCCCATTCACATGCAGATGTACACTATAATAAAGAATAAATTATGTTATATTCCTAAAATGACATAAACTACATTTTAGTATCTTTCATTAAACAGTTTCATAAAACTGTCCTAAGGACTTAATAATAAATCCTTAATAAAGAATTAAATGAAAAGATATGGATAAAACAATATACCTAGGTATTTGCTTATATGGTGGCAAATAATTTTTTACTGTTTTCCTCTACTAATTTGAGTGAATCTTTTGGTTATATCACTGAGGAGGAAATAAACTAAATACCAAGTTATTTTAAAAAAGAATGATGATATCTAAAATATAATTAATTCTCTTTCATCACTATTGGATGTTCATATGTAAGTTCAAGGTGAAGTGGAAGACAATTAAAACAAGTCCAAGAGAGCCAAAATACGACCTTGATAATATCCCTCCTGAATTTAGAGACCATCTAAAGAATAGATTTGATGCATTGAACACCAATGACCAAAACCAACCAGAGGAATTGTGGGATGATATCAGGAATATCATCCATGAAGAAAGCAAGAGGTCATTAAAAAGACAAGAAAGGAAGAACAGATCAAAATGGATGTCAGAAGAGACTCTGAAACTTGCCCTTAAATGGAGCATAGCTAAAGCAAATGGAAGAAATGACAAGATAAAAGAGCTAAACAGAAGATTTCAAAGAGCAGCTCAAGAAGACAAAGTCAACTATTAAAATGAAATGTGCAAAGACCTGGAGTTAGAAAACCAAAAGGGAAGAACATGCTTGGCATTTTTCAAGCTGAAAGAACAGAAGAATAAATTTAAGCCTTGAATTGCAATATTGAAAGATTCTATGGGCAATATATTGAATGATGCAGGAAATATCAAAAGAAGATGGAAGGAATACACAGGGTCACTGTACCAAAAAGAATTGGTCAATGTCCATCTATTTGAGGAGGTGGCATATGATCAAGAACCAATGGTATTGAAGGAAGAGGTTGAAGATGAACTGATAGAATTGGTGAAGTACAAGGCTCCAGAAATTGACAGAAGACCCACTACTGAGATGTTTCAACAAACGGATGCCATGCTGGAGGCACTCACTCAGCTATGCCAAGAGATTTGGAAGACAGCTACCTGGCCAACTGACTGGAAGAGATCCATATTTGTACCCATTCCAAAGAAAGGTGATCCCACAGTATGTGG
>NW_006921886.1:2890009-2893602 GCF_000298275.1 Orycteropus afer afer
GAGAAGAATGCTAAGAGTACCATGGTCTGCTAAAAGGACAAATCTGTACAAATCTGTCCTGGAGGAAGTGCAGCCGGAATGCTCCTTGGAGGTGAGAATGGCCAGACTTTGTCTCACCTACTTTGGTCATGTTGTCAGAAGGGACCATTCCCTGGAGAAGGATATCATGCTTGGTAAGGTGGAGAGTCAACAAAGAAGGGTAAGGCCCTCAATGAGATAGATTGACACAGTGGCTGCAATGATGGGCTCAAGTATAGCAAACATCGTGAGGCTGGCACAGGACAAGGCAGTGTTTCATTCTGCTGTGCATAGGGTTACTATGAGTCAGAGATAACAGCATCTAACAACAACAACATTGGATCTTCATTGCAGTACATTAAGATAATAACGGTTTTATGAATGCAAAATTTGCATATATTTTTGCCATCTAGTCAAAAGGATATAAAATTAGATGAAGGAAAAATTTCTATCTGTGATAGTCAATTAAGGCCAATCAATGCATGGTGATGTCAAATGGATCTTGGCTGCAAGCAAAGAGTACCAGAAAGATGTTTACCTGTGTTTTGTTGACTATGCAAAGACATTCAACCATGTAGATCATAACAAACTATGGATAACATTGTGAAGAATGGGAATTCTAGAACACTTAATTTTTCTCATGAGGAACCTGTTTGTGATAGCTGAAGCTGTGTGTCAACTTGGCTGGACCACAATTCTATGTGGTTTAAGCAGTTGTGATGTGGTTATTTCCATGATGGGATGAGATGAATACGTTTTGAGCAGTCAATCCATTGAAAGGGAGTTTCCCTAGGGGTGTGGCCTGCTTCCAGTATATTTATGGACATCCTGGGAAAAGAGACACTCTTCTGTGGATTGAGATTCCGTTGTGCTGACTACAACTGTCCGTGAGCGAACAATCCACCATTTGGCCTGGAGATCTTGGATTTGTCATTCGTTGGAGTGAACAGCCAGTATAATGCCTGCCAACCTTGAGCTCCTCAGCCCCTGCAGCTGCAAGAGTCAGGAAAAGCCTCCAGCTGGACGTTTGATCCAAGGACTTTGGACTTGCCAGCTTCTATTAGTGTGTGAGCCATTTTCCTAAGATAAATTTCTCTTTCTCTCTCTATATAAGCATTACTTGTTTTGTTTCTCTAGAGAACCCCGTCTAACACACTGTACATAGACCAAGAGGCCATCATTCGAACAGAAGAAGGGGATATTATATGGTTTTAAATCAGAAAGGGTGTGTGTCAAGGTTGTATCCTTTAATCATACTTACTCAATCTGTATGCTGAGCAAATAATCTGGTAAACTAGACTATATGAAGAAGAACACAGACATCAGGATTAGAGGAAGAGTCATTAACAACTTGCAATTTGCAGATGACAACCTTGCTTGCTGAAAATGAAGATGACTTGAAGCACTTACTGATGAAGGTCAAAGACTACAGTCTTCAGTATGGATTACACCATAACATAAAGTAAACAAAAATCCTCACAATTGGACCAGTAAGCAACATCATGATAAATGGAGAAAAGATTGAAGTGGTCAAAGATTTCAGGTTACTTGGACCTATAATCAACACCCACGGAAGCAGCAGGCAAGAAATCAGACATCATATTGCACTGGGCAAATCTGCTGCATGAGCTCTCTTTAAAGTGTCAAGGACCAAAGATGTCACTTTGAAGACTAAGGTGAGTCTAACCCAAGCCATGATATTTTCAATTGGCTCATATGCATGTGAAAGCTGGACAATGACTAAGGAAGACCCAAGAAGAGTTGATGCCTTTGAATGGTGGTGTTGGGGAAGAATATTGACAATATCATGGACTGCCAGAAAGAAAGAACAAATCTGCTCCAGAGGCAGTACATCCAGAATGCTCCTTAGAAGCGAGAACGGCCAGACTTCGTCTCTCCTACTTTGGTCATGTTGTCAGGAGGGACCACTCCCAGGAGAAGGATATCATCTTTGATAAAGTAGAGGGTCAGAGAGAAATGGGAAGACCCTTAACAAGATGGATTGACACAGTGGCTGCAACGATGGGCTCAAGATTAGCAAGGACTGTAAGGATGGCGCAGGACACAACAATGTTTTGTTCTGTTGAACTCAGGATCACTACAAGTTGGAGCTGACTCAGTGGCACCTAACAACATAGTTTATGCTCACTGAAAGTACTCAAGAAAGACATTTACAGCACAGTGGGAAGAGAACTAGCAAAGCTAGTAAATTATGTGTTAAGTGTGAAAAATTAAATGTTGAGGACATGAAAAAAAATATTCTGATCAAGAATGAAAACTGTCCTTGTACAGTTTTCTTGAAGGAAATACCCACTTCTTCTTTCCTTTTGAATAAGAGAATTTGCATTAGATTTTTTAAAATCCCGTCCTTCTCATAGAAAATCCAGATAAAGAGCTTTCTTTGGATTTTCTCTTTTTTTCCTGAATGCTAAGCGAAATCTGAGGGGTATATTTTGCCCCAACTGATGTAACAGTTGGTGGTGTAGTGCCCTTTTAGGCATGTGACTGCTAACCAGAAGGCTGGCAGTTCAAACTCACCAGCCACTCCTCAGAAGGAAGGTTGAGCAATCTCTTTCAGTAGTAATACTGCCTCGGAAACCCAAGGAGGGGTCTCTACGAGTCGGATCCAACTCGATGGCAGAGTTTGCATTTTTTTTTGGTTTGATGTAACTGTTACTGTGGTTGCATCAGACAAAACTATAAGACTGTAAAAGGGACATGAGAAGTTCAATGTCAGGTCGTTCCCCTTAGTAATAAGGGAGATGAATACACAACTCTCTTAAAATCTATTCCTTTCTCTCCCTTAGGGAGAGAAGGTGATCGGGAACTGTCTTCCTAAAATGTTTTGAATTATGAAATATCTTAAAAAGCTTCTTCAGTCTTCTCTCCATAAAATATACTTACGGAAGTGTACAAAAAAAAAAAAAAAAAAGCCAATAGTTACTAATTATTTGCCAGTAAGTTATATATTATATATGTGTGTGTGTGTGTGTGTGTGTGTGTGTGAAAGAATTTAATAAGTTATCACTCAATGACCAAAACCACTGCTCTATCTGGAGATTATGGGAATATATTACAACCAAAAATAAATAAATAAAAGACAAACCCATGGCCATGGAGTAGATTCCAATTCCTAGACACCCTGTAAGACAGAGTAGAACTGCCGCATGGGATTTCTTAGGTTGTAACCTGTACAGAAGCAGACTGCCACATCTTTCTCCCATGGAGTGGCTCATGGATTCAAACTACCAACTTTTCGGTTAGCAGCCTTGACTTAACCACTGTGTCAACAGAGCTCCTGACATATTTTAAATGGCCATGGAAGTCAGGCAGGGAGGTTTAGATCCTAGGCACCACAAAGTAAAAATAATCAGGAGATATTTGTTGCATTGAATTCTCTCAAGAGGGCAAGAAAAGAGGCAGGAGGTAATTCAAGCAGGAAACATCTTAGAGCCTTGACTTCAGTTTTAGTGATGGAAAAGGAAAGAATAGCAGAGATGTTTGAAAGGAAAAAAAATGGACAGGGATGATGCTCTGGGTGTTCTGGACTACAACAAATCACATGGTAGGAATTC
>NW_006921886.1:2893702-2896151 GCF_000298275.1 Orycteropus afer afer
TTAAATCAGAAGAAATTTTAAAGAGGAATCCGTGGCAACATAGAAGAACATCTGCCCAAGATATGAAAGAAAGATGGTGGGAGTGGTGATGGTTTCTAGGTTGACCAAATATGGAAAAGCTTCCAGGTTTTTGTTTGTTTGTTTTCTCAGTTTATTGTTTAGTTTTAGTTTTTAATCCTAATTAGTTGTAGACTGTTTAGCCACACTGAATCCCAAGGTTGTCTGTTACTTGGTTCTACATTCTTAATCTAGAAAATGAGACATAAATGTCTCCAAGAAAGTTAAAGAAATAATTTCAGAAGGTAATACTGGCTTGAATGGGAAAATGATAGCCTGAGTTTGAGGAGATGATGGGCAACACACAAACAGCCATGTCCAGATCAGTAAGAAGGCAGCTGAAAATATGGATATGGAATTTGGAATAGTAGTTAGGACAAGAAATTCAGGTATTACTGTCATCATCATAGAGGCAGTATTTGAAGCAATGAGAAGAAAACTCAAAATCTTGCCTTGGTTGTCGTTTTCTCAAGTACTAGAGAAGAAGGAGAGTGGGAGACTTGGTACACAAGTTGTAGAGACAGCCAGGTGGGGCAATGAGAAAGTCTTCACCTGTCCCAGGTGGCCATCCACCCCCCTAAAGATCTGCTGGTCTGAACAGTTCTTTAGGATTTCAAGCAAATTATTCAATTTCCTTGTAATTGAGAATAAACCAAACTGGTATCTGTTTACTCTGGGGACTAAATGAAATAATACATGTAAAAATATTTTAAATTTAAAAATGGTCTAGTCCCTATATTTATACCCAAAAGGCAAATTAAATTCCAACTGTAGCCTCCATGAAAAAAATATCCCATTTTCATCACCCCTATATTTCCAGTAGGAGCTCTGGAGGTGTAGTGAGTAAAGTACTTGACTGCAAACCAGAAGGTCAGAGGTTCAAATTCACCAGCTGCTCCACAGGAAGAAGATAAGGCAATCTACTTCCCTAAAGATTTTCAACCTTAGAAATCCAATGAGGGTTGCTATGTATCGGAATCAACTCAATGGCAGTGGGTTTGGTTTTATTTTTTGATTATACTCTCAGAATCACTATCAGAATCCATAATAGCCAACATTCTTAGCAGAGACACCCCCTCCCCTTTCTTACAGTCTTCTGATGGTTGTGCAGTCTTCTCACAGGGCCACCGTAGAGGTCTGTACCTTTGGATCTTTGATCTCGCTTCCCAGCCACATCTCACACTCAGATTTTTTTCTGATTGTAACATCCTGTCCCTAGCTCAACATTGTATTTTATCTACATTCCAAATGGTTTCAGTTTGCTCTAGGCAGTGCTCCTACTTTTGCCCTCAGGAAAGGTAAAGATAAATTCCTAGAGTAACTCAACCATTGATTCTCATTTGTATATTCATTCAATTTCACCAAAATCTGGTTTGTAATGACTGTTGTTGTTAGATGCCGTCGAGTCATCTCTGAGTCATAGGGACCCCACCATGTACAACAAAACAAAACACCGCCTGGTCCTGTGCAAACCCCAAGATCTTTGCTCTACCTGAGCCCATCATTACAGCCACTGTGTCAAGCCATCCTGGTGAGGGCCTTCCCCTTTTTTGTTGACCTTCCACTTTACCAATCATGATATTCTTCTCCAGAGAATGGCCAAAGTAGGTGAGACGATGTCTGGTCATTCTCGTTTCAAAGGAGCACTCCAGCTGCAATTCTTCCAAGACAGATTTGGTAGTTCTTTTAGCAGTCCATGGTATTTTCAGTATTCTTCACCAACACCACAACTCAAAAGCATCAACTGTGATGACTATGCTCACTAAATCTGGCTACCACTCTCAACATACTACACAAACTGTTCTGCTGTCTGTTTCTTACCAGTAACCTCTGTACTGTTAACATCTAATGGAAACTTTTGTCTTTATTTTACTTGACCAATCCTACTTCCATAGTGATACTGCCTCGGAAACCCAAGGACGGGTCGCTATGAGTCGGGCTGACTCAACGGCACATAACAACAACAACAACATCCATAAAAAACAAACTGAAAAGGAGCTCTGCTGGCGTAGTGCCTAAGGCATTTGACTGCTAACCAGAGGGTGGCAGTTCAAACCCACCAGCCACTCCTCAGAAGGAAGATTGGGCAATCGACTTCCACAGTGATACCGCCTCAGAAACCCAAGGAGGGGTCACTATGAGTTGGATCCAACTTGATGCCAGTGAGTTTGGTTTTTTGGTTATCCTAGAATTTAAATTTCATACAGATTTTGTTCACTAATATACCCCAATCCCAAATGCTTAGCACATGAGAGGAGCTCAATAAATATTTGTTGAATAAATGATAGGCTGTGCAGATGATTGGGACCTTCTAAAAATTAAATGTTTATGTGCTTCCAAAGACTTCTCCAAAAGAGTCAAAAGAGAACCTACAGATTGGGAAAAAATATTT
>NW_006921886.1:2897896-2970857 GCF_000298275.1 Orycteropus afer afer
ATGACATGAGACAATGTATATGTGAACTGCTGTATGAAAAGTGAATTTACTCTGTAAATCTTCACCCAAATCCTAATAAAAAAAAAAAAGAAAAGCACACACACAAAAAAAATGATAGGCTGTGTCTGTTTTGCTCACCAGTGCATTCCAAGCTAATCAATTTCTGTGGAATTAAAGCTCAGGTAATATAAAATCTAAGATGAAGAATGGAGCACATCACCACCAATACAATAAAACCAAACGCACTGCCATAGAGTAGTTTCTGATTCAGCGACTCCCTTTGGGTTGCCAAGGCGATAAATTTATAGACTGCCCAGTCTTCCTTCCCAGTAGTGGCTGGTGGGTTTGAACCGCCAACCATCTGGTTAGCAGTCAAATGCCTTAGGCACTACCCCACCAGAGCTCCTATAACTTTGAGCAGGTCTCCTAAAAAAGTCACAAACCATACACAGATTATCATCATTTCAGAAATACCCTTGTGTATAATGAGAAGTATGTACAAATAAAGAAGAAATGCCTATTTCCTCCTGGGAAGCTGGTTACAGACATTTTCACTATTAACTCTTGTGTTCTTTAATCATATTCATATAAACACGGTGCTTTATTTGAAATTTTTAACTCTAGGTGTAAGAACATCAAACTCCTGGGGAACTGCACACTTACATTGTACAACTTCCTTCCGGTTCCCTAGTCTAGTTGGCATCCCTTCCCTGCCTTTATGTAGTTTCCGAGGAAGAACTGGCTTTTCACTTCCAGCCCTTCCTTCCTCACCCATTTTCCGCCCTCAGCGCACCTCGCCCCGCCCCGCCCCTATTTGCTGCAATCCCACCATGAAATCCCTTGGCTGGTCCGGCGTTTGGGAAGTGGGAGAGGTTGGCCAGGTCAGCACTCCCCGACAGCGCCCCCAAACTTTTTCTCCCTGCCTGGTATCGGAGACTGTCAGCTTTCAAACCTACGCCAGAGACGTGTTCTGGCTACGTTTTCGAGTGGAAAGAAAACCATCTTTCCCACCTTAAAGCACTGCCCGCGGGCGGGTAAAGTCCAGGTGTTTACACTTGTTTTCGAGCCCCCGAGCTGCGCCGGCATTGATTGGCTCCCTTGCGCCGCACACGCTCGGGGTCCGCCTTCTCCGCGGTCGCGCCTGGGCCCCGCCCCCTCGAGCGGCCATCTGCTTTGCTGTCTGCCTCCCAGTCTCTCACCAGCCCGTTTCGCCCCAGCCCCCTTCCCGGTGCCGGCTCCGCCCCTTTCCCCTCCCCCGCTCGTGGTTCAGAATCGTCCCGGCCGTTGCCAGGGAGACAAGCCGATATCAGGCAAATAGGCGCTCGGGAAAGAAAAGGGGGGAAAAGCTACACGGCAGCCTGGTAACAAAGGAGCAATAAATGCAGCCCCCAGATGGAAGGCTGAGGACGCGTCAGCGAGGAAATCTGAATTCGAGCTAGCAATCACCCCAGTTTAAAGCAGGGAGGGGGCTCAGGGTTAGAGGAGAGATCAACCACCTTCAATGAGCTTTTGAGAGTCGTCTGGATGGTGGTGTTGATCAGCCCAGTTGGCTTTTCGGTTTGGAATTCCGCTAAGACTAGGGCTTCTAGTCCATCGCGGTGGTCGGGGTCTTGGGCCAGGCCAGGGCTCCCCTAAGGGTGATAACAAGTTTGCTGGCAAGATGCAATTCTACGGAAACGTCTTTACATCGGCTCTGGGGAATATGGCTTCGTGACTCTATAATACATCTGAAAGAACTAGACAGTGGGAAGACGAAGCTTCACGTAACTCTGTTCAGCTTGGTGGTTTTCAAAGAAACACTTGAACAAAGAGTTACTGGCTTGAACCAACCATCTCTTTCACTCAGTGTGACCCATTTCCCTACAGTGAGCAGAAAATAAAACTGTTTGAGAATTCAGAGCCAAGCACCAAGAGAAATGAGCCTTTCCCTAGACTGCTTCTCATCTCCATAAGCGAAAGAGTATTCAGTTCAGGATCACGAAATGTAAACGAGAAAAGGTGGTTTATTTTGTCTCGAGTGAAAACGTTGAAAGTGAAAATGTAGTAGAGAAATGCTTATTACTCTGTATCCTAGATTATTTGTTTATTTATTCTCTCTCCCCACTACCTTAAATCAATGCCTTGCCTTTCAAACACACATAACGTCTAATACTTCGGTGCCAAGTGGTGCAGTGGCAGCTCGAGGTATCTGATATCATTTTATACTAAGTCTGTGTCCCAGCACAGCAGGTTTTCCTCTAACCCAAGTTCAACTTGGAGCGTTCCGGGGTCTCCTTGCTATCTCTCAAACTGCAGGCAATTTCTCCCTAGAACTCTAGTCGTCAATCCGGTTGTTTAGAATTTCGACGCTGCTGCCTCCCTCCCTTCCAGGAGCAACCTTCACACTTGTTCAGCAAGAAGAGTTCATCCAATCTTAGCAGCAGGCTGAAAACGGTCCATATTGACGCTAAGTGCATCTCAACTGTAAATATGGATCCGTACACTCGAGGTTGTGGCTTATTTCATCATAAGGAAAATTAAGTATTTTGTACAATGATAAAATGCGAACCGTTTGGATCGTTTGCAAATGACCCTCACTTCATATTGTGGGGTTGGGGGGATCTCTAATTAGGAATAGCCAGAGAAGAGGATTTGACGAGTGCCGCAGGCCAATTTCAAAATATTTTATTTCATGCCAGTGTGAGAGGGGGAAGGGAAATGGCTTCGGCTGCTTGCCGTTTTTGCATTTTCCACATCTGGCCTACAGACCTAATTCTAACTCGCGATCTCGTTTGATGAAATACGATCTTCGTGGTTTAAATACCTTTCAATTTGGGGCGATTTAACAGTTGCAACCGTTAAAAAAAAAAAAAAGCCTGTGTGTTTGTGAAACCAATATGGACTACAGAAAAAGAAAACAAGCCGCAAACACAAATCTCAACCATTGTTTTTAACATTCGCGCGCGCGCGCACGCACACACACACACACACACACACAAATACACACATAAACACACGGGAAGATGGGGGAGGAGAGCGAGTGGAGAGAGACAGACACGGACCTAGCCCGACTAGAGTCACTGCGAGTCAAGTTAACGCTTTCTCCGCCCCTCAACCACAACTATCCCTCCTCCCCGGTTAATTAATTCCAAACAAAGCAAGCCAATCAAGTGATGCATTATTATTATCAAGCAGAGAGAGGTGAGAGGCATGTATTTTTTAATTGATTTATTTATTTGGAGGACGTTAATTCTCAGTCTGAAGCTGATTTTCAAACCGTTTGCAAAGCGCGGCTCCATTGTTCGCCGGGCGCTCAGGCCCCGCCCCCTGCTTTGTGTGCGGCGCGCGGATTGGCCAGCGCGCGCGGGGGCCGCGTCAGCGCCCGCGAGCCCATTCATCTGTGCACTTGGGCGTTGGACCCCGCATCTTATTAGCAACCAGGGAGATTTCTCCATTTTCCTCTTGTCTACAGTGCGGCTACAAATCTGGGATTTTTTTATTACTTTTTTTTTAAAAAAAAACTACACTTGGGCTCCTTTTTTTGTGCTCGACTTTTCCACCTTTTTTCTCTCCCTCCAGCGCTGCTGCTTTTTGATCTCTTCGACTGAAATTTTTTTATCCGGAGTGTATTTAATCGGTTCTGTTCTGTCCTCTTCGCCACCCCCATTCCCCCCTCCCTCCGGTGTGTGTGTGTGCTGCTGCTGCCGCCGCTGCCGCTGCCGCTGCTCGCCCCGTCGTTACACAAACCCGAGGCTCTTTGTTTCCCCCTTTGGATCTGTTGAGTTTCTTTGTTGAAGAAGCCAGCATGGGTGCCCAGTTCTCCAAGACTGCTGCGAAGGGAGAAGCCTCTGCGGAAAGGGTCGGGGAGGCGGCTGTGGCCTCGTCGCCTTCCAAAGCGAATGGGCAGGTAAATTCTACCTGTGATTCTGGTTCTTTCTTTAGTGTCTTTCTCTGCTCTCGACGCTTCCCCTTCCCTCCTAGTCGCGCCCGAGGCGCATTCGGCTGAGATGAGCGTGGCCGAATTCAGTCTGAAAGTTGAATGGATAGCGATAGCCTTAATTGTCAATTTCTTACAGGAGACTATCTCAAAGTAGTGTTTCTGGAGAATTCTTGAGTAGATGGGAGGAAAGGGGTGATAAATTTGACTAAAATGGCGTGGTTTGGAGCTTGGCTGAACGTGACTAGCTGGGTGCCCCCTACCCCAGATAGGTTGCATTTGTATTTGGGGGCACAATGGTGTTTGGGTCGCTTTCGTGTGTCTTGTCGAGAATGGGTCGCCTTCGAGATCTCTGATCTGGTGTAATTGTGTGGGTAGGAAAAGAGGGAAGGGGGAGGGGGCAGTGGGGATGGCGGTGGAGAAAGGCGAAGAGGGAAGGGCTGTCTTATTGTAAGCCCAGGCGGTGTGCCCTGGGTTCTTGGAAAGGTGGCTGACTGGAGCTGGACACAAGGTTTCGGTATCTTTGGATTGGATATTTCCCAGGGCCCTAAGTCTTTATTCGTAGCTGTCTATGAAATTTGTACACACGTATCTCTGATTTGAGAAGACCCGGCGGGTCCTTAAAGAACCTCTCCAGATGGTTTATTAGAGGCATTTCGTTTGTGTTTCGGTCAGGACTGTACGTGTGCGTGGCGCCTTGACCACCCTTGAGGGGATGCCCTAGCTCTGCCCCGACTACCCCGGTGACCACGGCTGGATAGGGCGCAAGAGGTCGACAAGGGGTGGCTGCTTCGCAAACACTGGGCGCTCACCACGCTTTTTCTGCAGCAGAAGCTGTTTGTTATTTCTCATGCCCAACCAAGTGGGGAGGGCGAGCTCTGCCCAGAGACTTTAAACCCGTTAAAAATGCAAAATGAGCCACCTGGGCGCGCCCAGGCTTCGCGGAATCACTGGCGAAGGCGGGTGTGGAAGCAGAGGCGTCTCTTCAGACGTGATAGGTTTTCCCTTGCCTTGCTGGTTTTGGTCCTACTGGGAGTCGGGGAAGCCACCTGAGCTTTGTTTGCGGACTCTGGGGCAGTGCGTTCCCGGCTCGGGGGCGCCACGGCCGGCAGGCAGGGCCTGCTGGGGTTGGGCGGGGTAGCCCGGCGGCCCCGCCCCTCGGCGCCCGCCCGCGCCCCGCTCCGCACGGTGGAGGCGCAGCGCCCCCTGGCGGCCATGGGATGTCGCGGGGCGTTTGCGCGCCCAGCACGGCGCTTCAAGGCTTAAGTGCTGTGATCACCTGGGAGTTCTTGGTGTTTTGAAAAGATCTTTAGGGTTTAGGGAGAAAGGGGGATGTGTAATATATGCACAGATCACTCACTGGCTGTGGCTCCGTGCCTTCTTCCAAAGGGCGTTTGGTGTTTTCTGTGTTACGTGTTTATCTCTTTCCAAAGCCAGTGAGGCACTGGTGGGATGGGTTATTCTTTGCGATCACATTTCGGGCTCAGTCCTTTGAGCGTTTGTTGAATGGTCGAAGCGACTGCTGTGTCTTTTGGAAACACCAACGGCTAACGGCGCTACCCCATTTCTTCGTTTGTGAGGCTTTCGTCTGGGCATCCAACCGCGCTGTCCCATAAGGAAGGCCTTCGGCTGGACAGAACCCGTGGGGGAAGCTGGTTTCACAGGCCGAGGGTGGGGATGGCGGCGCCCGGGCCGCTTCAGTGACACTCCCACTTTCTCTGTCCTGCAGGAGAATGGCCACGTGAAGGTGAACGGCGACGCCTCACCCGCGGCCGCCGAGCCGGGAGCCAAGGAGGAGCTGCAGGCCAACGGCAGCGCCCCGGCTGCCGACAAGGAGGAGCCCGTGGCCGCCGGGAGTGGGGCAGCGTCGCCCACCGCGGCTGAGAAGGAGGAGCCGGCTGCTGCCGCTGCCGCGGAGGCTGGACCCGCCCCTGCGGAGAAGGAGGCCCCCGCGGAGGGCGAGGTCGCGGAGCCCGGGTCGCCTACGGCCGCAGAGGGCGAAGCCGCTTCGGCCGCTTCCTCGACGTCTTCGCCCAAGGCGGAGGATGGAGCCACGCCCTCGCCTAGCAACGAGACCCCGAAAAAAAAAAAGAAGCGCTTTTCCTTCAAAAAGTCTTTCAAGCTGAGTGGCTTCTCCTTCAAGAAGAACAAGAAAGAGGCTGGAGAGGGCGGTGAGGCCGAGGGCGCAGCTAGCGCCTCTGCCGAAGGCGGCAAGGACGAGGCAGCAGGGGGTGCTGGTGGGGCCGCCGCCGAGGCAGGCCCGGCCTCTGGGGAGCCAGCTGCGGCGCCGGGAGAGGACGCCGCCGCAGGCGAGGAGGGGGCGGCTAGCGGTGATCCGCTGGAGACCAAGGCGGAGGAGGCCGCTATGGCGCCCGAGAAGCCACCCTCTAGCGAGGAAGCCAAGGCCGCCGAGGAGCCCAACAAAGCGGAGGAGAAGGCGGCCGAGGAGGCTGGGGCCAGCGCTGCCGCCTGCGAGGCGCCTTCGGCGTCCGGGCCCGGCGCGCCCCCTGAGCCGGAGGCGGCCCCAGCAGAGGAGCCTGCGGCCGCTGCAGTGTCGTCAGCCAGTGCAGCCCCCTCACAGGAGGCCCAGCCCGAGTGCAGTCCAGAAGCCCCCCCAGCGGAGGCGGCAGAGTAAAAGGGCCAGATTTTTTGAGATAATCGAAGAACTTTTCTCCCCCGTTTGTTTGTTGGAGTGGTGCCAGGTACTGGTTTTGGAGAACTTGTCTACAACCAGGGATTGATTTTAAAGATGTCTTTTTTTTTTTTAATTTACTTTTTTTTTAAAGCATCAATTTTTTCCCCCTTTCCCCACAGATCCCATCTCAGATCATTCTGTTACCACCATTCCAACAGGTCGAGGAGAGCTTAAACACCTTCCTCTGCCTTGTTTCTCTTTTATTTTTTATTTTTTGCATCAGTATTAATGTTTGTTTTTTTTTTTTTGCATACTTTGCATCTTTATTCAAAAATGTAAACTTTCTTTGTCAATCTATGGACATGCCCATATATGAAGGAGATGGGTGGGTCAAAAAGGGATATCAAATGAAGTGATAAGGGGCCACAATGGTGAAATTTAAGTGGTGCATATAATTGCCAAGAAAATGTGCCACTCGAAATGATGGTGTAAAGGCTTAGTCTTTTTTTTTTTTTTTAAGAAAAGTTATTACAGTGTATTTTGTGAGGCAGGTTTACAACACTACAAGTCTTGACTAAGAAGGAAAGGAAAAAAGAAAAAAAAACACCAATACCCAGATTAAAAAAAGAGCATAGTCTTAGGAGTTCATTTAAACCATAGGAACTTTTCACTTATCTCATGTTAGCTGTACCAGTCAGTGATTAAGTAGAATTACAAGTTGTATAGGCTTTATTGTTTATTGCTGGTTTATGACCTTAATAAAGTGTAATTATGTATTACCAGCAGGGTGTTTTTAACTGTGACTATTGTATAAAAACAAATCTTGATATCCAGAAGCACATGAAGTTTGTAACTTTCCACCCTGCCCATTTTTGTAAAACTGCAGTCATCTTGGACCTTTTAAACAAAAATTTTAAACTCAACCAAGCTGTGATAAGTGGAATGGTTACTGTTTATACTGTGGTATGTTTTTGATTACAGCAGACAATGCTTTCTTTTCCAGTCGTCTTTGAGAATAAAGGAGGAAAAAAAAAAATCTTCAGATGCAATGGTTTTGTGTAGCATCTTGTCTATCATGTTTTGTAAATACTGGAGAAGCTTTGACCAATTTGACTTAGAGATGGAATGTAACTTTGCTTACAAAAATTGCTATTAAACTCCTGCTTAAGGTGTTCTAATTTTCTGTGAGCACACTAAAAGCGAAAAATAAATGTGAATAAAATGTAAAAATTTGTTGTGTTTCTTTATATTCTGATAATACCTAGACTTCTAGGTCTTAGGTTAATTTTAAGGAAGATCCTGCATGCCATCAAGAGTAAATTTTCTTGTGGTTTTTAATCTGAAGTTGTCAAACTCTGAATTTCATCATCAGCAGTGTCAGATTACATATGGGAAGATCTTTTAACATTCCGTGTCAAATCTGTTACCATTTATCCGCATTTAATTTTCATTTAAAAATTGAACATAGTACTATTTTTATTGTAGTTACATAGCATGTCAGATTAAATCATGTAAGCCAAAATTGGTGTGACCCTAAGACTATTTAAATGTCTTATGTGAAAATTCATAAAGCTACATTTTCTTGTCAGGCTGGTCCAGAAACAAAAATTTTATACTAAATAAGAGTCTATTTAATCCAAACTGCAGATGGGTCATGAAAAATGACCAAATGTGTTTCAAAAATTGTGTAGTACCTGCCATTGTAATTGCTTAGCACTTGGCTAATTTCCAAATTATTGCCTGGATTCTGTATTATACCTTAATAAAACATGTTTATGTAAAGAAGTAATGGTGTTGAATGGATGACATTGTCAGTTTATGGGCCTTTAGGACTTGTCTCAATTCAATAGTTGAAAGCAATTATTTTAACTGTAAAGATGTTAGCATCTTGTTACTCAAAGGATAAAGCTGAGAATAAGACTTCTTTATATAATAATAATTCTTACTGGTTTATCTGTTCTGCTTTTGACCAACTCCTATATATATATATACAACTGGACTTTTTTTCTTCACTGGACCTTAAACTGAGTTGAATTTTAAGATGTGTGTCAAATACCATTACTTCATTAACTGCAAAAAAAAAAAGTTGGTACTCAGGCCTGCTTTAATGTTTTTGAGGAACAGTGTGCAGTGTAGGGTTCATGAATGCTAAACAACTGAAAAATAAAAGCTTTTGGACATTGGATTTTAATTGGAATAATGGATCATAATCATGATTCATGACGCTTTCTCATTGAACACCCTCCCTACTAACAAAATCAAATAATATTTGGAAGGGTGTATACTTTGTGTTAGGGCTTCCTGATCTTAAAGGATGTTTGAAAGTTAAAAAGTCAAATCTGATAACAAAGGATTGCTTTATGGGCCTTTCCCACTTTACCAACTTTTTCTCAAACATTGATAATCCAGTTGGCCAAGTACAGTGCTGGTATGCAATAGAGAACTCAGTAAAAATGGATTTACTCTCATAAAGTGAGTAGTCAAAAATACTGTGTAGCAACTACTATATATTGTTAGGTTTGTTCTTTTAACAGTTGAAATTTATTAAAATGCATTATTTTTATTTTAATCACTGCCTAGAACTTTTTGGGTGGTATTGATGGAGTGGTGGAATTTTCTCCAAGTGATTAAGTGAAATTGAGATCTACCTTTTCATCCAAAGTTTTGTACACCACATTGTTTTCTAATGCAAAAATGTTAATAATGGCTTTTTTTGTATTACTAAAAATAGCTTTGAGATTAAGGAAAAATAAATAACTCTTGTACAGTTCAGTATTGTCTACTAAATCTGTATTGGCAGTGTGTATAAAGACGTTTGCTATCATTACAAGATAACTTCCTCTGGTTTCTAATAATCATTTGATCCATTTCCTATTGCTTGTAAAATAAAGTTTTACCAGTTGATAATTATTAAGCCTGCTAAAATAGGATTGTTTCCAAATCATATTTTAAAATGCAAGTTTTAGGAAAAAAATTAACTCTTAAGTATTAATGGTTAGAATAATATGTTCACTTTAAAGGATTTAGAAGTTAGGCTTGGCATTATACTTACAAACCAAAAAACCAAACTCACTGCCATGGAGTTGATTCAGATTCATAGTGACCTCCATAGGGTTTCCGAGCCAGTTTTTCTGGAAGTGGATTGCCCCATCTTCCTTCTGCAGAATTGCTGGTGGATTTGAACTCTCAACCTTCTGGTTTAGTAGTGAAGTGCCTTAGGCAGTGAACCACCAGAGCTCCTATACTTAGAATACTAATATCCATTGAAGATAAGTTTATGTGTTGATGAGTCAAAAATTTTAATGTTAAGACTACTATAGGCGTTTGAGAAATAATTTATTTACATTCCTTCCCTCCCCCACATGTGAATATACACTTAATAAAGCCTTGCAATTGAGGTTAAGGATTTGGGGATAGGGTGCTTTTTGCACTCGAAATTTTAGGTAGATCCTTGAATAGCAGTTGGAAGGGGAATATAATTTAATATAGCCTGTCAGCTTTGAAATTAAAATATGGGTAAATAATAAGACCAAGCTTTTACCTTCCTGGTGCAATTTGCACACTGAGCTATTTTATTTTTTTTCCCCCCTCTACATCTCAGCTAAGAAAAAGTTCTTAATGTAGGGTGCAGTGACAGGGATTTTAAAATACTAAATGTTTCTCTAATCCTTGCTGGGGTGGCATTGATGTTTGAGGACTCTTTACAATGCTATTCTGAAAATGAAAAATACTTTTTAAAGGATTGGTGTGAAGTTCAACAACTTTGTTTTGGGATTTTCTGTGTGGTTTAATTATTTTTGAAATATGAAATAGATATACTTGGGTGTAGTTGGCTAAAACTGGGTAAGATATAGATATATAAATAAATAAATATATACACACACACATATATATATATATAAAATTCTAGTAATAGGCCAGTCACTAATGAATTATAAAAACAGTCTTTTCATTGGTACATATTTACACATACTCTTTTTAAGTTGTAGGTAGGTCAAGGTGAAATAGAGATAATTTTTATGGTCATTTATGTGGCCCAAAAGGTATTTTGGAATAGCTCTTTTCAAAACTGCCCAAGGAAATCCATTTCACATATTTTCAGTTAAATATGGCTCATATGTAACCAAAATGCTAAGACCTAGTTTGATCTCTGGTCTAATAAATTAAGGATCATGACTTACAGAAAGTAGTACCTTTCCTCAAAGGATGAAGATGTGCCATCATTTAGGGGAAAAGTCCCTAGGTGGTGCAAACAGTTAAGTGCCCGAATACTGGCTGAAAAGTTAGCCAATGGAGCCCACCAGAGGCTCCTATGAAGACAGGCCTGGAGAGCTGCTTTTCTTTTTCAGAAAAGTCACAGCCTTGAGAGACATGTGGAGCAGTTCTACTCTGCACACATGGGACCTCCATGAGTCAGAAGCAACTCACAGCAAGTAACAGCAACAGATAGTAAGCATTTCTTGTCAAGAAGCTCTAAGAATATTATGAATCGTAGAAGCATCAAATAAATGAGTAAATCTTCCAAGAGGACCACTATCGGGAAAACGGGTTGTGGTTATTCTTTTGAAAAAAAAAAAAAAGTCAATACACTATAGCCTTGTATTGAAAAAGTGAATGAAACACATTTTCTTCCATTCTTAATCATTGAGATTTTAATTTGAATGTTCAAAACTAAAACATGGAACACTTCATAGAATTTTGGTGTAATTATGAGTTCTAATTCTACGTTACAAAGTGAATGTTTCTGTTTCCTTGATAGAGGCTGAATAAAGACTTTTAAAAAAGAACTAAAAGGCATGGTATGTCCTTAGAAATAACCCCAAACCCATTGCCATCGAGTTGATTACGATTCTTAGCGATCCTATAGAACATACAACCCATAGATTTCCAAGGCTGTAATTCTCTATGGAAACAGACTGCCTCACCCTTCTACCACCAGTGGCTGGTGGGTTGGAACCAGAGCTCCTTTAGAAATAGAAGAGTTAAAAAAAAAAAAAGTAAAATCACCCTTTTCATAAACAATTGAAATGGGAAGGATTCAATTTACGGTTACTACCAAGGCAGCTAAATTAATGTTTGCAGTGACTAAGTATTACTTAGTAATGACATACAGTTTTGAAACATACAAGTAAGGCGCACAATACTTGATCTCAGCAGTCCATCCTACAGTACTTTGCTTTCTCTGTTACAAGTGATGGTGGTCAATGACAACTTTTTAAATAGATGACAAAACCATTGTCACTAAAGGTCTATCTTTCCTGCTTTTCTTCTTCTATCATCCTTCCTCCAGCCCAGTAATCCAAAAAGGAAAATTCAACACCCCAAAATGCCAATGTGTAAGCTTAAAACAGTACTACTTCAGGAATGTTTGGAAGGATCTAAAGAAACTATGAAATTATTATTCTGAGATTCTATGTTGACTTTACACATTACGAAGTTAATTTCACAGTAGACAATCATAATTCTATTAAGGATGAGATCTAATTATAAGAGTCCTGATATAAACGGGACTACTGATTTTCCAGAGACAGTTTTTTAAAATTTGAATGCTATAAAATTATTTTAAAAACTGATACATTTTCACTATTTGTTGGTTTTTTTTTTTTTTTTTTAGCACTTCCTAAAACTTACTTTGATCATCTTAGGAACTGTCATAGGACCATATAGATGATGGGTCAAACTGAAAAGTTTTTATTCCCTCAGGTTTTCACCCATTGCTGTACTGTCAAATAAGTATACTTATTGAAAGAGCACTTAAATGTACATTATTAAACCTATATGGATTAATTGTACTAGAATGGAAAATTGGGTGAGAGATAACTTGGCGTTTATTACATTGCCAAGAAACACAAGCAATGGTGTTAGGCATATTTTATATTCCTGAAAAAGTGAAAAATTACTGATCCTAAAATACCCTTATCTACAGTTCTTCCTCTTGGCTGCTCAGCACCAACTTTAAAAGAAAACAAATATCCATCCCAGTTACAAACAGCTGAAAGTATGTAACTATTGCAAACTTTCTAGAAATCTTAGTAATCCTAGTTTCAGTATTTCCATAAAATTAGGACATCAGGCTTTTCTAATACTGCTAATAAAAGAAACGAAGATTTCGTGGTACTGGTAAATTGAAAATCATTGTCAATAGCTGCTACTACATCTTTTCTGGGGCATCACTATAACAAATTTCAATTGAGTTTGCTAAGTCAATATTATAGATTGTTTTCCAAACAAACAGGCAAATCTCTTTAGGTTTGCAACATGAATTAAGGAGTACAATGGTTCTAGAATTCTAGTGATTTTATAGTTCTAGAATTCTGCACCTTCTTAATTAGTGGAATTAAGAAAAGAGAAGGTGTTCTTGGAGAGAGTTATTATAAACTGAAAGTTTAAGCAGGACCTCAAAGCAAATCTTAGGTTGATACATACCTGCATTTGGGGAAATACTGTCCAATAGAAATCTAATGTGAGCCACATAATCTAATTTTTAACTTTCTACTGTCCATACTTTTTTTTTTTTTTTAACAAATGTAAAACGAAACAGGTGAAATATATTTCAATAATCTGTTTTATTTAATCTTACGTATATATTGAAAATATCATTTTAACATGGTGTCTTAATTCTCAAGTGCTGCTATAACAGAAATACCACAAATGGATGGCTTTAACAAGTGGAAGTTTATTTTCTCATGGTTTAGGAGGCTAGAAGTCTGAATTCAGAGTGCTGGCTCTTGGGAATGGGTGTAGCCCCCTTGACCTTGGGGTTCAGCTCTGCTTCTTGTTCCAGCCCCAATGGAGCAAGCTAGAGGCTTCTTTTAAGTCAGGCAGCTGCTGGCTGCTGTGGCTGACAAACGCAGGATCGACAGGTAAAATGGCACAATCCCAACATTGGCAGGTAACATGGCAGACCACTGATTCAAGTCCAGGAACTGGAGATGAAGACTCGGCCAAATGTCAGATGCAACTGTGCCCAAAAACTTGAGACCTTTCCCAAACCTTCTCCGTATATACTGGAAGCAGGCTATACCCAGAAGGTAACTCTCTTCACCTACTTAGCTGCTCACAGCAGATTTCACCATGTAGTTGATTACAGTCTCATCATGGGGGAATAACTACATTCCCAACCCACTCAAAACCATAGTCCAGCCAAGTGGACACAGAACTTTAACTACCCACATAGTAATCAATACAAATATTAATGAGATACTTTATATCTTTTTTTCTTAACAAGTCTTCAAAATCCAGTGCATTTTATACTTACAACACCTCTCACTTTGGACCAGCCACATTTCAAACGCTTACTAGTCATGTGTGGCTATTATACTGCAGAGCACACGTCTAGAGAGTGAGTCTGAGAGTTGAACAATGATTAGGAATATTGGAAGACAGACTCCTTGCAAACTGTAGGTTGTGTAATTAATTCCATGAGCCTCAATGGTTTAGCTTTGGGGCCAATATTGGAATTTTTCTCTATTTCAAACCAGTTTGAATTCTAAGTGGTTAAATTTTATTGATGTCACAAATAAATACAGCCAGATTCTGAATGGATTCTACAGTAAGAATGAAAGATGGCCTGTCCTCAAGGATGATAAGAATTCTGTGTGCTTGCTTGTTCTTGTCTCTTAATGGGAAAAAGAGACTGCTTTCTACCTTGAGGGTATTATTGTTATTACTTTAAAAAAGGGAAATGACGGTTTAAAATTTGGAAAGATAGATTTAGATCTTTCTTTATCTTGATGGGTTGATGGAAAAAATCTCTAGAATACTAATAGTAAAAAAAATTGTCTAAAGAAAATATATGCTGTTATAGTTGAATTTATAACAATATGTTTTATTTGAATTACTCTTTAGAAATTGGAGCAGCATTTTCCAAAATGTATTATATGGAACATTTTACACACCTGTTTGTTGCTCCTTAAAAAAATAAAAGAGAAGGTGTTGATCTTAAGTGAATTTAGGAGACACTGAGATACAGGTAGTGTCTCCTTGGCACATTAAAGGCTCTGAAAAGTTGCAGAAAACTAACCTGTTTTATTTGATTTACTACATTATTTCTCATATTAATTTGGCATGGAACATTTTTTCCCAGTAACATATGTTAAACATGCAGCAAAAATAATATTGTAAAAGGTTAATTACTTCATTCAGTCTTCAAACAGGTTCCCAATTTTGAGACTGCAAAACCAGCTTTAAAAAAATTCTGAAGTTATACAGCTAATTAAATGGCTGAATCTGGATTTAAACTCAAATTTTCTTTGGTATCTCCACTATTTTGTAGGGTTTTTGTTTTTGTTTATGTTTTTTCATTCCCAATACAACCTTTGTACTCTATGTATTTTTTGTTGTATTTGTGTTTAACTTTCTATTTTTGAAAATTACATACACACACACAAATAGGACAGTAGACAAACCACCATGTACCTATTACCTAGCTTCACAATCAATTCACATACAATATTGATTCATCTCTACCTCCCTCACTGTGTAATCCGGACCTTCTCGGTTTCCATTTGTTTGGTTGGTTGGTTGGTTTTAATTTTTATTGTGATTTGGGTGAAAGCTTACAGAGCAACTTCATTTTCCATACATATTTTGTCCCATGACATTGACTGCAGTTCCCCACAATGTAACAGCTCTCTTCCTACTTCCTCCCCATAGTTACCTCTTCCCTGTGTCCTTCCCTTAAATGTACTTCTGTCCCACAAAACTGTCTCCCTGTGCAAACACTGCCCTTCTGTTCTCCCATGACTGGTTGCTCCAAGTATTGTAGCTACCTGATGTAAATGTTCACCCCTATGCCTGTCTGTTGTTAGGCTGGAAGCCACAGGAGTGAGCTCAATTCCAGACCTGAAGGGTAGCTAGGGACCATAGTCTCAGGGGACACACCAGGCTCTATCACACCAGCAAACCTGGTCTTTTTTTTATGATTTTGAGTGTTGTTGCACATTTTTATCCCACTCTACACAGGAACTATTGCACCGATTCCCCTCCGAGTGGTTGACAGTGGTAGCCGGCCACTGTCTAGTGTTTCTGGTCTCATGGTCATTTAGGCTAAGGATCACATGGTCTGCCAATTCCTTGGACTAATCGTTTTCGTGCATCTTTGGTTTTCTTCATTTTTCTTTGCTCTGGATGAGTTTCTGGATTTTTTAAAACTTTTGTCTATACCTATTTTACTCTATAAATATTTCAGGATGTATCTTTAAAGAAAAGGACTCTTAAAAATAACCACAATAACATTAGCATACACACCTAAAAAGAAAAATTCCTTATTGTCATCAAATATCCAGTCAATGTTCAAATTTTTCCAAGAATCTCATAATTTTTTATAATTTGATTATTTGAATCTGGATCCAATAATACCTATATGTTGCAATTGGCAAATTTATCTCTTATGTGTCTTTATCCAACCCTTTATTTTTCTCCTTGCTATTTATTTTTTCAAGAAACTGAGATGTTTGTTTTATAGTTTCCACAGTATGGATTTTTCTGATGTTATAATAACTATGTTTGTTTGTTTTTCTAGACAAATGTCACATTTTAATACTATTATTGTTGTCATCTAATACAATTACTGACTTTCCAGGATTTAGCAAGGAGGGGCTCAGAAGCAGTGTGTTGTAACAACCACTAGCCACATGCAGTAAAAACAGGCACAAACTTTCTTTTCACTTCACAAGCCTAGCTCAGGCTGGACATGTAGCAAATGTTAAGGAAGCCTCGCACATCAGTTTGCAAAGGCTCATTCTGTGCGCCAGTGGAGTCACTAGGAGGATGCAGGCTATGGCGTGTACCAGGGGACACTGTCAGAGGAGGTGACACAAAATGACTGTATAATTTTTGTTCAGTGTTTCAGCAGAAATTTGTTCTTTTTTACAATCACCAAGTTAAACACCATTTAAACACCAAGAGCATTTTTCATAAGCCCAGCTTACATGTATCAATATATCTACAAGGCGAAAACTCTATGTTAATTTACTTTTTGAATGTTCTGATGCACTCAGGTCAAAGCTGTCATTATTACCCAATTATAATGATGCTACAAATCACGTGGTTTCATCTGCGCATACTGTTGTTTTTGTTGCTGCTGGTGTTTTTATAAAATCTGCTGATGTTTTAGCTGCAACATTGTGGTAAGTAGTATCTGTGAACCAATTTTTTTTTTTTTTAATTGTGATTTGGGTGAAGATTTACAGAGCAAATTCACTTTCCATACAGCAGTTCACACACACTTTGTCTCATGACATTGACTACAATTTACCACAATGCAACAGCTCCCCTCCCACTTCCTCCCAACAGTCACCTGTTCCCTGTGTCCAACCCTCCGTGCACTCCTGCCCCCTGAGCTGTCTTCCTGTTCATAAGCAGCCCTGTTCTCTCCAAGGAGTGTATCCACCTCAGGTAAATGTTCAACTCATATGCCAGTCTTTTGTTTGGCTGGAAGCCACAGGTGTGGTTCAATTCCAGACCTGAAGGGCAGCTAGGGGCCATAGTCTCAGTGGTTCCACCAGGATCTATCAGACCAGCAAATCTGGTCCTCCCATTTTTTTTTTTTTCTCCAAATGATTTTGAGTTTTGTTCCACATTGTTCTCCCTCTCTATCCAGGATCTCTTACACAGATCCCCCTCCAAATGGTTGACAGTGGTAGCCAGGCACCATCTAGTTCTTCTGGTCTCATAGTCATATAGGCTGAGGATTGCATGGTGTACCAGTAGCTAGGACTAATTGTTTCCATGAATTTCTGGTTTTCTTCATTCTTCTTTGCTCTGGACAAGGAGAGACCCATTGTTACATCTAGATGGCTGTTTGCAAGCTTTTAAGATCCCAGTCACTACTCACCAAGGTAGGAGGTGGAACAATGTTTTGTGTAATATGTTATGCCAATTGAGCTTGATGTCCCCTGCTACTATGGTCCCAAGCCCACAGGTTCAACTACTTGGTCCCTCTGGGTAGCTGGCTGTGACCAAGAAGTGACTACAACCTTGCCCCTTGTCAGCTCTCCTATACACCTGAGAATTCAGGTCATACAAAAACTTATAGGACCATTGTCTGCCAACCCTATACATGGTCTTGGTACACTCCCTGCTTCGTAGGCATACCTACTAGTTCAGCCTGTCCACCCATCTATCTACCCGTGTACCCATGTTTGCCTTCATGACAATGCAATGCTGTATGTGCAAAAGGGTTCATCTTTGTTGTCTGTACCTCCCATGTGCCTATCTATGTCTTCTTCTTCCTCAATGCCACCATGTTGGTCATTCACATTTGGTACATTGCCCTTCTCTTCACCCAAATCAATACTTATCTCTACCTATCTAACAGTGTTTCCTCCCCTCTCCTCCCCTCCCATCACTGGTAACCAGCAAAGAAAATTTCCTTCCATATATAAACCATTCCTTGACTTTTACAATAACAGACTAATAGAATATTTGTCCTTCTGTGATTGACTTATTTCACTCAGCATAATGTCCTCCAAGTTCATCCACATTATGTGATGTTTTGCAGATTCTACATTATTCTTTAGCGTTGCATAGTATTCCATTGTGTGTATGTACCATAGTTTGGTTATCCATTCCTCAGTTGATGGACAACTAGGTTGTTTCCATCTTTTGGCTATTGTAAATAGTGCTGCAATGAACATGGGTGTGCATATGTCTGTTCTGATGCTATTATTTAATACATTCGTCTGTCCCTTGTATTTTCGGAAAATTGATAAATGTGTCCAGAGGCTTAATCAGATGCCAATTCAAAAGATTATATATACATAAGTGATGATGTATATGTCTATCAGGAGGGACACAAAGTCTTGTTTTCTCTTTTCATGATGTTCAAAGTCACTGATCTTTGCCTAGATCCATTAATAATTTGGAGTTGCAAAAATGATGTTATTTTAATTGACATTGCTTTTTCATTTATTACCTCACATACTTCAATAAAGAGAAATTTCCCTTCATCAACCATTTGATTGTCCTGGAGTACATTTCTTATTGGAAAAACAGAATAAATGATTGTTTCCTTTCCTTGATATACTGATTTTCAAATTAATGCATTGGTTCCCTGACATCCTCCGAAGGTGACCAAAAACAGTTTTTGTTTAGTTGGTATCATTATGGACTCAGAGATCTAAACTTATTTGAAATGAGCAGAGTACATGGTATTCAAATTGACCCATGATAGATATCTTTGAAATTTGTTGATAAAATTCAATAAATGAAAACAGTTTATATTTTATTAAGATGCAGTTTGGGATTGTGCTAAAGATAAATGGAACTCAATATTTACTTTACTCAAACAAAATGTATTTACATTTTTGACTTATCCCTAAATTTTAATTAGGAGCTCTGGTAGCATCGTGCCTAAAGCACTTGACTGCTAACCAGAAAGCTCGCGGTTCAAACCCACCAGCTACTCCTCAGAAGGAAGGTTGGGCAATCTACTTCTGTAGCGATACTGCCTTGGAAACCCAAGGAAGGGTCACTATGAGTTGGGTCCAAGTCCACAGCACATAATGACAGCAATAAAATTTTAATTGGGTTGTTATGCATGGGAGGCATTGCAATTTTTTTCTTACCATCTAATTACTGCACTATAATCACAGTTAAAGGTCATCAAAATCTATCAATGTAACACTTTATTCCATGTAGGGAGAAAGATGTCTAGAATTTTATTAAAGAGGATGAGAGATTCAGCAGCTCCCATCAATGAAGACATATGTATTGGCACCTGATGAAGCACTAAATAGAACATATGGGGCAACAGGCATTACTCTAATTTTCCTAACAAAAATACTAAAATTTTACCATGGAGTATTGGCCAGAGATTCTTAGAAATTTTTCAAGAAAAATTATACTAATTGAAGAGCCTAGAAGCTCCTATGACAGAGTTGACTGATAGTTAAGTTTTAGAAAGAAGTTTTGAGGCCATTGAGTTTAAGTGACCATAGGGGAATAATCCTTTCTAAGCAAATTACCAACCTGAGCTACTTATTTGGGTGTTCTTGAGAAATTGCTAAGCACTGGATAAGGCAATATATAATCTAAAATAGGTAACATTTTAATAAAATAGGTAACATTTAATTTTAATGGTAAAATCACAAAGAACAAAGAGCCTATGAACTTGGTGAGGTCATATTACAAAATACTAGTTATTAGCTAGAAAAATTAATTATCTAAATGATGTCAATTTTCTCCACGTGCTGAAGCACTACCTAGGCATTCAGATTATAGAGTCAGACGGGCCTGGCTCTGCCATGTGCAAGCCTTTTTTTTTTTTAATTGTAATTTGGGTCAATGCCATGTGTAGACTTTGTGTAATATTAGGGATATTACTTTATCTAGCAAAGCCTCAGTTTCCTCATGTGTAAAATTAGGAATAAAAACAATACCTATTACTCAGGATGAATGCATCTAGTTAGTGGCTGGAGTCTGGGAAGTACTCAGTAAATGTTTGCTGTTATATTATTTATTCCATATCTGCTCTAGTACAGATGCTGAACTATATTTTTGATTCAATATTGAAGTTTAGGGTAATTTATAGCTTTAGAGTAATTTATCTCAAATACTATATTGGTACCCTAAAACCATTTAATTAAGATAGTCTAAAAAACAACCAAACAGAAAAAAAAAAAAAAGATATTAAAACAAAAGGAAATGTTCCTACTTGAGATTCTATGCCATACTTCATTTAGTATTTTAGCAAACATTTATGGAACACTAAAAATACCCTAGGGAATGGACTGTGACCTAGAGACGCATGAATATACTCATGCATAGAATCTATTCTGGTGGGGAAACTCAAGTTCAAAATTATCATACTAATGATAATGTATAGTGTTGTTGTTAGGTGCCATGGAGTCAGCTCTGACTCACTGCGACCCTATGTACAACAGAATGAAACACTGCCTGATCCTGTGCCAGCCTCACAATCCTTGCTAAACCTGAGCCCATCATTGCAGCCACTGTGGCAATCCTCTCCTTGAGTGCCTTCCCTTTTTTCACTGACCCTCCACTTTACTAAGCTTCTGATATCCTTCACTGGGAAATGGTCCCTTCTGACAACACAACCAAAGTAGGTGAGACAAAGTCTGGCCATTCTTGCTTCCAAGGAGCATTCTGGCTGCGCGTCTTCCAGGACAGATGTGTTAGTTCTTCTGGGAGTCTATGGTACTTTCAGTATTTTTTGCCAACACCACAACTCAAAAGCATCGACTCTTCTTTAGTCCTCTTTCTTCATTGTCCAGTTTTCACATGCAGATGAAGTGATTGAAAATACCATGGGCTTGGGTTACACGCCCCTTCGTCTTCAAAGAGACATCTTTGCTCTTTTCTTTAAAGAGGTCTTTTGCAACAGATCCGCCCAGTCTAATAAATCCTCTGATTTATCAGACAATGTTTCAGGGCTATTCATAGTTTTCCAGTAGTAGTATATCAGAGTCTCACTGCTATTCATAAGGTTTTCACTGGCCAATTATTTGAGAAGTGGATGGCCCCTTTCTTCTGCCAAGTCTGTCTTAATCTGGAAGCTCCTCTGAAACCTGTCCACCGTGGGTGACCCTGATGGTATTTGAAACATCAGTGGCATAGCCTCCAGCCTCACAGCAACATGCAAGCCACCACAGCACAACAAACTGACAGACAAGTGGTTTGTTTATAGCGCTTTGGTTATAATTTTCTTTAAGAAGGTAGCTGATTTAATTGTCGTATAGTTTTGATTCCACAGGCATTAGATGAAAACAAATAGAATATTATAAGAAACAATACTTGATATAGGTTTAAAAATTTCATATACCAGGTTTATATTTTGATAACATTTTCATTTTAATAAATATCAAAAAATAAACACAAAATATAATAGGTACACGTTCAGATTATATTTTGTCAGATTATAAACCACCTATGAACTGAGTAGTGGGAGTAGTGACATAAAACAATAATCATTAAATTTGTTTTTCTTTTTCCACAGTTTAATGTGACATAATTAACATACAATAAACTGCACATAGTTAAAGTACACATACATGATATGCACATACATGTATATACTTGTGAAATTGTCACCAAAATCAAGATTATATCCATATCTATGATGCTTATGATTCTGGAGATAGCTTATCTCTGACACATGATACCTGTGACCACAGGTAGGGTGGTTTGAAAAGCTCAGGGCTGCTGAGATGGCTAGATTCAGGCCATATGTCTGGGGTCTTGGTTCTTCTCCATGGAATGTTTGCTGGGATTGGAAAGTCAAGATGATTCTTTGACTAATTGGTCTGGTGCACTGGTTTCCCAGCAGAGCAGACACCTACCAGGTACTCTCTGCACTCTTGGCTATCTCAGGACTTCTTATGTAGTAACTGGCTTGCCTCAGAGTCAGAGTTCCAGGAGACAGTGTTTCAAGAGACAGGAAGCAGAAAGTGCCGATCTTCTATAGCATGGGCCCAGAGATTGATACAATTTCACTTCTGCTATATTTTACTTCACTTCTGCTGTATTTTATTTACCAAAGTGGTCACAGAGCCCAACCAGATTCAAGGAAAGGGGGACATGGACACCACTTCTTGTTGGAAGAAGTGTCAAAGAAAATTTGACTGTCTTTAAAGCACCACAATACAAGTTGGATAAGCTCTATTTCTGAAAGAAAAAAGACTTCAACTTGGAGACATAAACAAGCTATTTCTTGTGGATTACAAAGGCAGTGGTGGGAGAAGGGGAAGAAATAATATCAGAATTTCCATCAGTTCTTCTGTTTTCATTGCTCTTAATCAAGCAAAGGTCTTCAAGTAACCTGAAGCTGTTATGCTACGACATGGTACAAATGTTTGCTCTTTGGATAAAAATGCACATGACTAAGGTCATATGTTAAATGATACTATATGCTTATTATAGAATATATGTATCATTTAATGATATATTTCACCCTATAAATTATTATCAAGATTCCAAAATCATTACTGAGACATAATTAATTAAATAAAACCATTTGAGATGAACGTATCAGGTTCTATTCATGTTATTTTCTTAGGGCTCTCTGCTGAGAACCTACCGTATTTTATAAGAATTCCATTTCTTAACAGTGGGAGGAGGCATTGCAGCTCTACATATGGTTCTGTTGTATTTTAATAAGCTTTACTAGAGATAATTTTAAATAGACTGCTTCATATTTGCTGGATAAATATAATCTGCTTTCAGGATAGCATATTGGTGAAATATTTATCAAGCCATAGTGAAAATATATTCCCTTACATGTTCAACCACTATCTGAAATGTGTGAATCTAACATAAAATACAGTAAAATTATTTTTAAAGCTGGCGAAATATACCAAGTGATCATCTCAGGAGAATCCCTTTCATTGTAGTCTTTCGTGAAATGCAAGAGAAAGGCAGTGGATAAGCTCAGTTTTGTACATGGAAGAGAAGTATATGATTCATTTAAGGGGAGTTAAATGAAATTATTAATTACTATTTGCATTATTTAAGGAGCTCTGGTGGTGTAGTGCCTAAGGCATTTGACTGCTAACCAGAAGGTTGGCAGTTCAAACCCACCAGCCACTCTGTGGAAGGAAGACAGAGCAATCTACTTCCATAAATATTTACCACCTCAAAACCCAAAGGGGGTCACTATGAGTTGGAATCGACTCAATGGCAGTGGGTTTGAGGTTTTGGTATTTGCATTATTTTCTTTGTTTTTCTTTTTCAGAGGAAGTGGCTCTAATACTTGGAAAGGAGAAAGAACTACCTCATCTCCTCCTTTTGGCAAACCTTCAATCACAACTCAACCCAAGCAATTAGCAGTGATTTTTGTTTCTCAAGTGTCTCACTGCACTGTCATTAATAAAATATCTACTTTTCTGACTAAAGCACACAGGAATGAGAAGAAGGAAGAATCTTTTTACAGTCACATGTGCCTGCATCTGTGTGTATCTGTATCAGAGAGATTTCAAAAGAACTACTAAATTTGTTAGTTACATGGAGTTCCAGAGCGTCCTGGTTACCAATACTGCTCTGACAGGAATATACCACCAATGGGATGGCTTGAACAAACAGGAGTTTATTCTTTTACAGTTTGAAGGCTTTAAGTCCAAGTTCAAAATGCCAGGCTCTAGGGGCGGGTGAAAGTCCTTCAACTTTGGGCTTCAGCTCTGCCTCCTGCTCTCGGAACATTGAAGCTGGAGGCTTCTCTTCACTCAGCTGCTGGCTGCTGAGGCTGACAAGCCCAAGGTTGACAAGTAATAAGGCACAGTCCCGATGTTGCCAAACCACACAGCAAGCCACTAATTCAAGTCCATTGAAAGTCCCAAGGTCAGTAGAGCATGGCAGGCTGCTGAACAACGACACAGCTACATGCAGGGTTCAAACATGCCATAAGCTAGAGATCATTCCCAAAGCTGTTTCTTATACACTGGAAGCATACTGCATCCCTAAAGCAGCTACTCAGCTGCTCACAGTAGATTCCACTATGTAGTTGATTGCCAATCTCATCATGGGGAATAAATAACTACCTCCAGCTGCCCTGTCACTCAACCAGGCCCAGCCAAGTTGACATACAAACTTGACTACCACACAGAGCTAGAGGGGCACCAGGGCATAAAGAGTTTCAAGTCTTAGGTATATCTGGAGGTGGTTTATAGGATCAGGAAGTAGCTGTTCAGGTAGTGACATTCCTTGGGAGAGTGAACCCAAACCCACTGCTGTCAAATTGATTCTGACCCATAGTGACCCTTAGGACAGTGTAGAACTGTCACATAGGGTTTCTAGGGCTGGAATCATTACAGAAGTAGACTGCCTGATCTTTCTCCCATGGAGTGGTTGGTGGGTTCCAACTGGCAACTTTTTGGTTAGCAGCCAAATGCTTTAACCACTACACCACTAGAGCTCCTTTGGGAGTAGAGGCAGCCCCCCAAACAAGCAATGAAAGCAATATATTTCTTGTTATTTTTTAATGTCTTATATATTTACATACAGAATGGTTAAATATATGTCTTATCAGCTTTTTAATAAGCTCATATCAGGGTATTTGTGTTTTTGTTTTTACCAGTTTCTTTACAAACTTATACTGCTTCTAATGAATTGGGAGATCATGTAACCAAGGTGGAGAGCAAAATTAAAACTAATTATTGTGATAGTGGTTAGGCTATGTTAAAGGACTGTGTTAGGGGAACAAAGACCCCAGATTCAAACTTGTTCAGTGGAGGCCTTTTTATTAAGCCTTAAACAAGACAAAGACAGACAAAGGCAACCATCCAGGAAAAGGGAAATCATCAGCATGCACACAGTACAGGAGCCGAATGGAGTCCACTGACTAACAGCCATAGGGCTAGTTACATATGCTAGAAAACAAAGGAAATCATCCCCAAGTCATGACTGGTGGCAGGTCGATTCCTCACAGCCACAGGAGGGACTATAGAAGTGGGAAAAGGATCATAACTGGGATCCACAAAGGAGCTCTGGTGGCTTAGTGGATAAGGCATTTGCTGGCCAACCAGAAGATCACTGGTTCAAACACACCAGCTTCCCCATGGAATGAATTTGGGGCAATCTACTTCCGTAAAGATTTACAGCCTCAGAAACCCAATGGGGGTCACTATGAGTTGGAACTGACTTGATGGCAGTGAGTTTGGTTGTTCTGGTTTTGGAATACACACACTATTGCAGATTGAAAAGGGTTACAGGATTGTTTCTGGGGCTTGACTACTTGGCTTTTTGGTGGTCAGGACCATGTGGCCCTGAGTCAGTCACCAGGACCCCTACTTTTAGCTTAAATTAGATAACATGCAACTATTTTCAGTAAATCATTCAAGCCATATCCAGGCATAGGCCTGAAAGCAAAACTGCCCTTCCCTGGCCTGGGAGTTGTAATTTACTTTCAACCACACTCTTCCTGAGGGCAAACTGCTCCTCCATAGGTTCACCCTTCCTTACCTAAGCATGTTCACACTGCTGATTTAATAATCAGAAAGAACTCAAATGACATCTGAACTTATGTCAAGACTCAAAATGGAGTTAGGGCTCCTGCTATAGACTGCAGCCTCCCACAAAGCAAGAGTTTTCGAATTTAAGCTCTAATACAGTCCCTACCCGTGCGCCAATGTTCCAGACAAGGACTGCATTTTCAGGTGGGTGAATAAGGGCATAAATTTTGGCAATATTACATTAATTAATTAGCATCAGAAGAGAAGCCACACATGATAGATAGTAAATACAACTGGAGAAAAAAAGAGACTCAAAAGTATTCTTATATTGCTGAATATTAAGATCTAGTGTTTCAAACATACTTGTTCAAAATATAGTTCCATTGTTCTTTCTCAACAAATTCCTTCCAGATGATGTTAGAATGAGTGGTTTTATCTATGGAACTCAGTGCAAGCCTCAAGTTTTGGTCATGCAGTTATCAATACTTATTGAGAGTATTTTATATATGAGCTATTGTGCTAGGTTTTCAAGATATGACCATGAAAAAGGCAGGGTTCCTGCTGTTGAGGAGCACATGGGTTACAAGCAAGACTTGTAAATAGATTAGGAAATACAAAGAAAGTATCCTGGGGGTGGAGGGGAGTGGATCCGTATCTCGGAGAACATTTAAATGTTGAAAACAGTTAAAATATGAAAAAGAATACTGGAAAGAGCCCAAGGCAGAATTTCCAAACATATACTAGATAAAATTTGTTACGTGTAAGTAAAAAAAATAATTATACATGGCAAGAATCACTCTAAGCAAAGTCAGAAGAGAGATGGCAAACTGGGAGAAAAAAAAAATTGTGACTCATAAATGCAGGGTTACATTCCCTAGTAAAGAGTTTTTTTATACATTAAAAGCCAAAATCCCAACAGAATCTGAGCAAAAGACATGAGCTGTTCCCTTAAAAGGAGATACAAATGACTCTTAAAGGTATTAAAGTATGCTCAACTTCTTCTATAAAAACAGAACTATAAACTTAAGTTGTAAGACTTTCCACCTATTAGATTAACAAAAATAAAAAAGTTTACTAATGCATAGTGTTAGTGAGGATATGGGGGAACAGTCACTTTCATATATTATTGGTGGAAATGTAAGTTAGCAAAATCTCTGAGAATAAAAATTTTGAAATAACTGTCAAACCCATAAATGTTTGTGTTCTTACACCTATCAGTTCTACTATTAGGAACTCATCCTACAGATACACTCACATACATGCAAAATGATATATACATGATTGCAGCTTTGTTTGCAATAGCAAAAGACTAAAAATAACACAAATGTCCATCAACAGAGGTTGAGTTAAACAAATTTTGGTACATCCATGTAATGGAATACTACGTGTTTTGATTATTTAAAGTTGCTCACTAACAACACCAAAACATAGTGGTTTAAAACAATAGCAATTATTTATTATCACTCACAATTCTATGGGTTGACTAGGTGTAGCTGGGCGATTTTTCTGCTATGTGCCATGTCAGCTGGGATGGAAGTTTTCAGGAGACTCCACTGAATTGGGATGTCCAAGAATGCTCATTCACATAGCTGGCGGTTGGTGTTGGCTATTGGTTGGAACTTAGCTGAGATTTTTGACCAGAGTGCTTTAGCATTAGTTCTTCTCCCTGTGGCCTCTCCATATGACTTGAACTTTTGCCATCATGGTGGCTAGATTCCATGATGGAATGTCCCAAGGCATAAAGGTACAGATCTCTTGAGGTCCAGCCTCAGAAGTTATACAGCATCACTTCTACCTCATTCTATTGATCACAGTAAGTTACAGGGCCAGTCCAGTTATAGGAGGAGAGAAACTGACTCTACTTCCCAATTAAAGAATTTGTGAGTATCTTTAATCAAACTACACATCTGTGAAATAGAAAGAGGCAAAACTTTTATGCACTGATTTGGAATGATTTCTGGTATCTATCAGTAAGTGATGGGTGTGTAACAGTCTGTATAATATGATAGTATCTTTGTATACAAAAAGTGTGGGTTGGGAAATATACTCATTGCTTGTATGTGCCAAGAATATCCTTAGATAATACACAAGGAATTTGGTAGGCAGGACCAGAAGGAGTAAAATGTTCACTGACTTCTCTTTGCACCTTTTGAATTTTGTCCAATCTGAATGTATTATTTATTTTTTAAAGTTAAACTCTAAAAATTATAATTTGATAAGTATTTCAGGCTGCATTACCTAAATTAAAAATCACAATATATTTGATATGAAATAGGAAATTCTAAATTTATCCCTAAAAATCTATCATTTTGCTAGTAATTATAGTGTGATTGGTCTCAGAGAATGGAGGACTGACGACCTGGGTTGAGAGTCAACAATCCGGGATTCAACTCCTTGTTCTAAAACTAGTTTAAAGAGCAAACTGATCAAAAGAGGGAGAGGTTGCTTTTAAGCTGGGTCTTGAAGAGTGAAAAGACCTACAAATTTTGATAAGTTGTAGTAGGAAGAAATTGAGAGGGGTCAAGCATAACGAGTATGCTTCAGTATGAGTTTTTTTGAGAATAAGAAGGAACGATTGAAGAGAATAAAGAAAGTTTGACCACACTTCTTTAGAAAACAAAATAAGGGAACTAAGAACAAGTAGAATGATTAAGAAAAAAAAACATAAACTTGTAATGCTGCTATCTACACAATAATGAGAGAGCAGATGATGAACTGATCCAGCATTAAGGATGGACAGGACAAATGTGGGAGAAGGACAAATAACGTGGAAAGGTGCTGATATGAGAGACGATAAAGCTATGGACCATGCAGTCCTGAACGGGGATCCAGAAGAGTTGGGAGAAAGTGAGAAACCAGTAAGGTCCTTGAAGATTCAGGCAGTACTAATGGGAGTCAGGGTGGTGAAGTTAGACAAACGCAAGGTAATTCAATTATTGGTTTGAAGTTGAAGCTTTCAAATATGGAACAAATTTGGGTGAAGATACAATTCAAGGACTGAATAACCATGGAGATCTGCATCTTGTATTGATTGTTAGAAATGTATCATTATATTACTTTATTGTTGTTGTTGTTGTTGTAGTTTGGGTGAAAGCTTAAGAACAAATTCATTTTCCATGAAGCAGCTCATACACATTTTGTTTCATGACGTTGACTGCAATCCCATAATGTAACTAACAGCTCTTTTCCACTTCCTCCCTGTGGCTACCTTTTCCTTGGATCCTTCTTTCCTATGTATTCCTGCCTTTGGAGCTATCTCCCTGTGCAAATACTGCCCTTCTGAGCTCCCTTGATTGGTTGTTCTAAGGAGTACACGTACTTGGTATAAATGTTCACCTTCTATGCCTGTCAATTATTTGGATGGAAGCTACAAGAGTGAGCTCAATTCCAGGCCTGAAGGGTGACTAAGGGCCATAGTCTTGGGGTTTCACCAGTCTCTATCAAACTGGTAAGCCTAGTTTTTTTATTTTCATTTTTTATGATTTTGAGTTTTGTTCCACATTTCTCTCCCACTCTATGCAGGATCCCTTGCACTGATCCCTTTCTGAGTGGTGGGGGCATTACTTTTTTCCCAATAAATCTAAATTGGGTAAGTCCACTAACAACATTGAGCACTGGGATACGGTTCTAGCAGCCATATTTCATAAACCCAAATAAAGACACATGCTTTAACAATGACCCTTACATTTTGGTAATTTGTTAATATGTGTATATTAAAAGACAACACAATATGTAACATATGACAGAATTTTGGTACCATGCTAGAAAACTCAGGATTTACCATTTATGTAGACATTATGAAAATAACTTTGAAAACAACCAATAATCATGAGGAAAACAATTAACTACTTTCAAATATGTTTAAAATATAATTTTAAGTCAGTATGTTCCTATAATCCCCCTGTACCCTTGGCTCCCCCTTAAGCTCTACCGTGGTTAAACACACAACTACTCGCTGAAAGGCTGGCAATCCAAACCCACGAAGGCATCTGAGAAGACAGGCCTGGCTATCTGCTTCTGGAAGGTCATACCCTTGAAAACCCTATGCACACATGGGCTAGCCATGAAGTGGAATCTACTTGATGGTAATTAACTGAGTAACTAACTCACAGCAAAATCCCATATTAAGAGATAAATAATATTTCTTGTTTAAGTTATTGGTTGGTGGTTTTATTTGTACCTTTTGCAGAGATGCATCCCACCAGAATAATTTTTTTCTTTTCCAAAAGGATGGGTGTATTCCTTCTTTTTCTACAACTAGTTTAAATAACAGGCTACTTTCCTGCTCAAATTCCAAATTCCTTTGGATAATAGGAGCTGCAACAAAACCACACCAGTAACTTCCACTCACATGTCAGTTTTAAAACAACTTGGGAAAGGTCACCCTATTTGACTTCCTTCTATTGTTGAGTTTACCCAGTTCCTGATTATATTACAGTCTGGTGGTGATTTTTAAAGGAGATTCTTTATCTGTTTCAGTTTTCTAAGCAACATAAATTAGCCAGGAGCTTTCTTTTCAGCTGAACACTATTTGTCTTGGGAAAAGATTAGCTGTGCTAAAAACCATTATCTTTAGTGGCCTTTGCAAGAACATCTATAGCACTGGAGTGGAAACTCCTTTAAGAGATTCAATAGAAGAGAGCTAATAAAGAAAGCTCACCAGTGACACGAAGAGGTCACCGTTGTGTACTGTATCTACATTTGACTGCCAAGGACACTCTTTGCTAGATTAAGCACTACATTTAGACTTACTAAAAATACAGTTTTAGCCTTCAACAATATGATTTCTGATTGTCTTGATTTCTATATTACTTTGAAGTTACTAGCTTTGTCCCAATTTTAGGAAAATGCACTTTTATACCATTCAGTGGTTAAGATCAGTATCACATGTACAAAATCGTCACTAAGGAAATCTTTTAGTCGAACTTAAGAAAAATTCAGGACAACAAATCATTTTTACATTTGTTATTTTATTGATTATGCTTTTACTTTTCAATTACCAATTCCAGTCAAAAAGGTTTCTATAACTTTCCATATAATCTCTATAATTTTAGGTCATTTTTAAATGCTCTACAGACAATATTTTGTAGTCAAAGTGAAATTCAATGTAGTCAATGTGAAAATGAAGAGTAGTTGACATCTAGTAATCTATTTAAATTTGTTAGTAATTTCAGCTAAAATCGTTGGGTAGATGATGTATATGGCATGCTATGTGAGCTATGAGATTTTTATTTTTGTGAGTTTTGTAAGGAAAAAATTTTTCATGTATACTCTTTATTTTATTACATGAAGTAGTGTACCAACTTAACCTCGAAAATATACATTGCCAAAGATCAATCAACCAATAAATCAATAAACATGGGAGTAGAGGAGGGTTGGGATGGGAGGAAATCCCTTTGGACTAGACATGTTTAGGACATTACTATTTTTTTCTCTGATAATTCTTGAGTGTGTTCCATTGGCATACTTTTATTTACACTAGCAATAATGTTACTTATCAGAGGAATGTTCTGAAGGCAATTAAGGATATTTGCATCATCATTGTTTAGGAATTGGGCCAGCAAACTCACCATAGGGTTAAGCAGTGCAGAGCAATGATTATGAGCACAGGTTTTGCTCTGCAGAAGATGAGTGGCATGACCTTGGGCAATTTACCTAACCTCTCTACAACTCAAGTGCCTCACCTCCTAAATGAGAATAATAAAACTAACTAGTAGGGTTGTTGTGAGGATTAAATGAGTTAATAATATATGTAAGATACAGTATTGTGAGCCGTGCCTGGCACATAGTAAACACACAGACATTACAGGGAATACTCAGTACAATTTTTAAGTTAGGTGTAGATTCCAATTGAGTCATAAAAATGATGGAAACTTAAAACATTCTTTTCTAGAGATGGAAAAGAATAGAAGAATCAATCTTGAGTTCTGTAAAGAGATTGTGAAAAAGCAGAGGGTAATTAGCATTTTACTTACACCAGTGAGGAAATGGATGTAATTTATAGCAGGAAAGGTTTACCTTCAAGTATGAGACTTCCTTGCACATTGCATTGCAAAACACTGTTACGCTGGAAATTTCAAAGAAAGGAAAATCTACTTGATGTCAGTCAAGATAGCATCAATCATTTTTAAAGTTTCCCTGTGTCCTTTTGATTGTATATGAAGTATAGTGATTTGACATAAATATACTACTCCTACAGGAAAAGATCTTGGCTGAAAGCAAAGAATGCCAGAAAGAAGTTTGCTTGTGTTTTATTGACTATGCAAAAGCATTTGACTGTGTGGGTCATAACAAATTATGGGTAACATTGAGAAGAATGGGAATTCCAGAACACTTAACTCTGCTCGTGAGGAATCTGTAAAAGAACAAGGGAATACTGTATGGTTTAAAATCAGGAAGGGAATACATCAGGGTTGCATCCTTTCACCATACTTAATCTGTATGCTGAGCAAATAATCTGAGAAGCTGGACTATATGAAGAAGAATGTGGTATCAGGATTGGAGGAAGACTAAAACAACCTGCAATATGCAAATGAAACAATGCTTGCTGAAAGTGAAGATGACTTGAAGCACTTACTGATGAAGATTGAAGACTTCAGTCTGCAGTATGGATTACACCCCAACATAAAGAAAATGAAAATCCTCACAACTGGACCAGTTAGAAGCATCATGATAAATGGAGAAAAGATTAAAGTTGTCAAGGATTTCGTATTACTTTTATCCATAATCAACACCATGGAAGCAGCAGTCAGGAAATCAGAGGACGTATTGCATTGGGCATATGTGATGCAAAAGACCTCTTTAAAGTGTTGAAGAGCAAAGAAGTCTTTTTGAAGATGAAGGTGCTCCTAATCCAAGCCATGGTATTTTTAATTGCCTCAAATGCATGTGAAAGCTGGACAGTGAATTTGTTGTTGTTGTTGTTGTTATGTGCCGTCGAGTCAGCCCTGACTCATAGCGACCCCTCCTTGGGTTTCCGAGGCAGTGAATAAGGAAGATCAAAGAAGAGTTGATGATTTTGAGTTGTGTTGGAGAATACTGAAGGTATCATGGACTGCCAAAAGAACAAGCAAATCTGTCCTGGAAGTGTAGCCGGAATGCTCCTTGGAAGTGAGAATGGCCAGACTTCACTCACCTACTTTGGTCATGTTGTCAGAAGGGAACATTCCCTAGAGAAGGGTATCATGCTTGGTAAAGTGGAGGGTCAGCAAAAAAAAGGGAAGACTCTCACTGAGATGGGTTGACACAGTGGCGGCAACAATGGGCTCAAGTATAGCAAGGATTGAGAAGATAGCACATGACTGGGCAGTGTTTCATTCTGTTGTACCTAGGGTTGCTATGAGTTGGCGCTAACTCGATGGCACCTAACACAACAGTAAAAAAGCTGGATTCCAGCACTATTAGGAAAACTTAACTGGGAAAATCACTTCACCAAGGGTCTTTCATTAGGACTTAAGTAACTAAACTTTCTTGATTGGATTCCAAGACCAGTGATCCTTTCAGGGAGTTTCACTCCAGAACAAACAGTGTCTGTGGTAATGTTTAAGTCTTATGCATATTTTGTTTGACTTACACTGGAAAGCATTAGTATTTGGGATATTTAAATTTGATACCAATCTCAGTGTAAATCACTGAAGAGATGATATACATGACATGCTATCACGAGTTCTAGTATTTTGATTTTTGTGAGTTTTATAAAGTTTTAAAATTCATTACTTTTTTTCAATATTTACTATTTCATTTTATTATATAAAGTTGCATACAAAATCAAATTCAAGACAATTTTAAACCAAATTTAGTTTAGATCATATGTTAAAAATAATTACTAAAAAATGATATTTTAAAAAGCAAATATGAAGAAAATGTAGAAGAACAGGGGGTATCTCAGTGTCACAATGATTACATTTCTTTAGCTTAAAGGGATTTTAAAGGTCGCTTAATTTGCTCTGCCCTCCTCTTTTACAGATGTTGTTGTTGTTGTTATGTGCCGTCGAGTTGGCCCCGACTCATAGCGACCCCTCCTTGGGTTTCCGAGGCAGTATCACTACGGAAGTAGGATTGCCCAACCTTTCTTCTGTGGAATGGCTGATGGGTTTGAACTGCCAGTCTTCTGGTTAGCAGTCAAGTGCTTTAGCCACTATCCTAGGCTATCTTATTGCTCAACAAGGATGTAAATGGGGCTCCTTGAAAATGCACAACGCAGAGCTTGTGTGGTGATACACAGTGCCCTGATAACAGACGAGAAAATGGAGTTCAAGGAACTTGTCCTAGGCTCCTTGAGAGGGCTGGCTTCTTACTGGCTTCTAAGACTTCTTTAAACTCCATGTTGTTGAAATAAAAGTTGAGCTGTTAACTCTAAATTCACAGTACATACCAGAAGTCATTATTCAGTTAAAATCAGTAGAGAAAACAAAAGTGATCTAAATCTTTGAAAATTCATATCTCATAGGGGACTGAATTATTCTGAAACAGAATTTTAATATGCATCCAAAGAAAGGACATAGAATAGAGAAAATACAGGCAGACCCCAGATTATGAATGAGTTCCATTCCTAAGTCTGTCTTTAAATAGAATTTGTCAGTAAATCAGAAGAGTTAGGTATAGTTCATACCTAACATCAGTTAGCTAAATGTTTACATTTAATATATACCTTGTTTTATATAAAAAATTTGTACATTACACATTTTTCCCACCACACTCTCCTGGAATATTTTCGTAAGCACGTTATGCTAATTTTTTTACAGCAACATGTGAAAAAAAAATGAGCATGGTGTGGTTAGAAAATTACCTTGAGAGGAGGGTACAGTTGGCAAAAAAACTTATAGCAAGCATGCAATTTGCTTAACAATGTGGTAATATATAGCAGTAAAGAAACACTTCCTGATACACTAAAACAGCTTTAACATAATAATATAGTAATAATGTTTTGATGAGTATTGCAAAGAAGGACCAATTAGTTAACATTTATGTACCTAGAATTCTTAATAATTAGAATTTTAATGTTTTGTAACTACAAGTTCTACATAAGTTAGACATTCATAACCTGAGACTGTGTGTAATGGATAGCTGTTTCAATATCAGTAGTATTAAATCTATTGTTATGGATTGAATTGTGTTCTCCCAAAATATGTATTGTAAATCCTAACCTCTATGCCTGTGGTTGTAACCTCATTTATGAATAAGTTCTCTTTGTTATGTTAATGAGACAGTATTAGGGTACAGTGTGTCTTGTGTCAATGTCTTCTGAGATATAAAAGAGATTAAATGCAAGCTAGCAAGAAGAGATAGAGAAAGAGAGATATCAAGCATATAAAAATTGCCAAGGAGTAGAAGCTCAGAAGAGACAAGGACTTTTCTCCAGGGCTAACATAAAGAGAAAGCCTTCCCCTGCTGCCAGCACACTGAATTTAGACTTCTAGACTCCTAAACTAAGGAAATAAATTTCTGTTTGTTAAAGCCATCCGCTTGTGGTATTTCTGTTATTGCAGGACTAGGTAACCAAGATACTGATCTAAAAAACAAAACAAAATTCCTAATAGTTTTCTTGGGTGGAAGGTGGGCAAGGATTACATGGAAGAAGACCAGGTCTGGAACACTTGTAAAACTGATTTATTATTTTAAAAAAAAAAAAGATGACTCATCAAATGATATGGTGCCCAGAAATGCTCTAGCTGTGATAGTTAAGGTTGTGTGTCAACTTGGCGAGGTCATGATTCTCAGTAGCTTAGCAGTTATGATGTAGTCATTCCCCATGATGAGATCTGATATAATGTAATCATCCCCTGATGAGATCTGCTATATGAAGCCAATCAGTTGAAAGTGAGTTTCCTCAGGGATGTGGTCTGCTTTCAATATATATGGACATCCTGGCAAAAATTGCTGGCTTTCTGCTGGATCTGGATCCTGCATATGGGCCATCACAATCTCTAATTCCTGGACTTGAACCAGTGGCCTGCCATATTGCTTGTTGATTTTGGAACTGTTGCCTTCACAGCCTATGAACCAATAGGCTACCAGTTTACCTACTGATCTTGGATTCATCAGCCTCTGAAGCCAGGAGCCTGCTGTGTTGCCTGCTGATCTTGGGTTCATCAGCACCTGCAGCTTCATGAGTCAAGAGAAGCTTCCAGCTTGACATCTGACCCATGGACTTGGGACTTGCCAGCCTTTAAAATGCACGAGCCATTTCCTTTAGATGAATTTCTGTCTGTCTGTCTTTCTGTTTGTCTCTCTGTCCCTCTCTGTTTCTTTCTCTGTCTCTCTGTCTCTGTCTCTCTCTCTATATATATATACATATATAGACTTCATTGGTTTAGCTTTTCTAGAGAACTCAACCTAAGACACTAACTATCAGTGGGTTTTCATCACATCATTTTAAATTTATGGGATCATGATCTAGGTGGCCTCCCAGAAATAGGGATCCTTTGGAAATCTAAAAATGCAGGTAACGAGTCATTGACTGAGAGCCAGTAGTAGCAAGCAGAGGTAGGACTTACGTATTTACTTTTCATTTGGGGAAATGCAGCTAACTTACATACGATGTCATTCATAACCTTTGGATTTAAAGGAAGCTTGAATAAACAGACACTTTCAGCTTTACATTTTCTATCCTGGTGAATTATTCCTACCATGGTCATTGTCATCCAATCTTCTTGCATTTTCCTTTGCAGGGCAGGAAGTATCATTTACTTCTTTGGCATTCCTCACAACATGATGCATATTAATGAAGGTAGGACAGATTTTTATTAAATTTGTTTTGTATTTAAGGTAGAAGAAAGGAAGAATGGGATCCCTAGTTTTCTAGTTTGCTGTTCATTCTTGCAAATATACCATATACACCCTCTTTGATTTGTCAAAGTTTGTTAATTGGGCATGAGCCTATATTTTCTTTCATGGTCTACAAAAAAAAAAAAAAAATCATGGTCTACATGATTTTTTTCTAAATCATGACCTATATTGATAGAAAAGGAGCTCTGGTAGCGTAGTGGCTAAGGCACTTGACTGCTAACCAGAAGCCTGTCGGTTCAAACCCATCAGCCACTCCTTGGAAGAAAGGTTGGGCAATCTACTTCCATAGTGATACCGTCTCAGAAACCCAAGGAGGAGTCGCTATGAGTCGGGTCTGACTCAACAGCTCATAACAACAACAACAACATTGATAGAAAAAAAAGGGGGGAAGAGCAGACTTGCTGGCATCAAAAATGCTGGCAGACCGGAGCTGTGATCTGCTGGTAATTTTATAAGGTTTTAGTGCTGATCACTGTTTGAGCAGTGTCCACATCACTGACGAGGAGTTAACACACTCTCAGCTGTCCTAGGAGCAAGATGACATCTGCACAAAGAGCAGACAATTAAATGAGCTTGTTTGTGCTAATGCTATTGTCAATAACCTTACACAAGAATCTCTATTAAGTGAAAAATCAAATGTCAGCTCTCAGAGGTCATACGGTGTAGTGAAGAAGAGGCCCCATATCCACAGTCAAGGAGCTCATGTTCCTGCACTGGACTGCCATATGTCTATCTTGAAAGATTATGATCAGCTGACATGTGTCCAGATCTAAGGAAGGGTCTTCAGAATCAGAAGGAAAGGACCTGGACCCCAGTAACCAAAAAAACTGAAAAATAAATCTTATAAGAGATTGAGAAGAGGAAGAACACACACACTAGGAAGGACAGAAAAGAAAGCTCAAAAAGAAAATTGCTGAGGATGTTTGATGTGAGAAAATAATAATTCTCATTTACTGTTAGTGCCTAAGGCATTTGACTGCTAACCAGAAGGCTGGCAGTTCAAACCCACCAGCCACTCCTCAGAAGGAAGGTTAGGCAATCTACTTCCATAGTGATATCACCTTGGAAACCCAAGGAGGGGTCACTATGAGTCGGGTCCAACCCGATGGCACATAACAACAACAACACAGTCACTAAAAGTGCCAAGCACTTTTCACATATCATTTCTAATTTATAAAACCAGAAAGTACAAATCTGTTTAGTTGAGGAAATTGAAACTTGAAGAGTCTCACAGCTTGTAAGCACTACTTCTTCGCTGTTATGAGATTAGGGCAAAGTTTTCAGGGGATTCAAGGTAAAGTAGGCTTATGAATCCAGAAGATTCCTATGCTGCATAGTCTGCAGTGTTCTCACTTGATGATAAAGTGCTTCTTCCTCTTTAAACAGCTTGCAATAAGAAAAGGGCAAAAGGAAAAAAAAAAAGAAGATGGAAGGACAGAAGGAAAGAAGAGGAGCAGAAAAGAAAGGAATCTGAGAGAAAGAAGGTAAAGAGGAAGGGGAATGTGGGGAAAAATAACATAAGAAATAAAGGGAAAAGCAAGTGGGGTCACCACAATAAAAGGGATCTTGATAAAGACTCTCTGGTTTCTGAAAAGTCATAAAATGTCTATCTCCATGTTCTGACCTTAGGGACAAGAGCCTGTTTTTTCCAGATACGACCTGTTTCAAAGGCTGCTCCAGAAAGGGGACAAATGACTTGCTAAGGCAAGAAATTGTGAAATGGACACTTCACACTACAGACAGCATTTTTTAAGGGGGAGATCAACTTTATTTATTTTGTCAAATTCACATTAGTTTTGACCATCTGTTTCTATAACCTTTACAATAGATATGCTGTAAAATTTTATGTAAACTAATAAGGTGTTTTATAATAGAAGGCCATCAAACAATTCTATGGCCTGAAATAATTTACAAGAAGCAGGATGAGAGTGTGTGTTTGTATGATTATCTTCTGTGCTTGCCATTAGTAGTATCAGATTCAGAGGCCTTACTTTACTCACTATGACCTGCAAATATGATGTCTGGATATAGAATAATATGTTGCAAGTATAATAAGTATAACAACTTAAGTTTATGGAACTCATATTTCCTCAGCAAGGCCTTCTCTCACCAATTTACTTAAAATTGCACTCTTTTCTCCTTTATTTTTCCCAATAGCACTATGACCACTCATCTGAATTGTATTAATTGTCATTGTCTATCTATCTTCCAAGGCACTCTAGTGGCTTAGTGCCTAAGGCACTTGACTGCTAACCAGAAGGCTGGCAGTTCAAACCCACCAGCCACTCCTCGGAAGGTTGAGCAATCTACTTCTGTAGTGATACCACCCAGGAAACCCAAGGAGAGGGGGGTCACTATGAGTCGGATCCAACTCAATGGCAGTATGTTTAATGCACTCTATCTTCCTTCATAAGAACTCCTGGTGGTGCAGTGGTTAAAGTGTTAGGCTGTTAACCAGAAGGTCAGTGGTTTGAACCCACCAGTTGCTCTGTGGGAGAAAGATGTAGCAGTCCACTCATGTATACATTTACAGCCTCTGAAACCCTACAGAGCAGTTCTACTTTGTCCTATTGGGTCCCTATGTGTTAGAATCAACTTGATGGCAATGGGTTGGGTTTGGGTTATCTTCCTTCATAAAATGTAAACTTCCTACATCTAAAATTGGTCTATTTTTCTCACTGGTGTCTCCCTAGTGTCTGGTTCAAGACCTGCACAAAGTAGATACTGATAAGTTTTAGTTGAATAAATGCATGAACAAATGAGCACTATGTTCCAAGAAGTATACTTACTCTTATATTGGTTATCCCTCTTGATTTTCATGTCATTCTAAGATATGAAGTAAATATTTAGAGGTTGAGTCACTTACCTAAAGTCACACAGATAGTATGTACCAAGACAGGTCTTCTAAATCCAAAGCCTTTAACCAATAACTGTACTAAGGAATAATAACTTATGTGTGTATGGGTGTGTATTTGCATGTGCACATGTGCGATGGATAATGTCATGTGTCAACTTGACTAGGCTATGGTTCTCAGTAGTTTGGCAAATACTATGCAATGAAATATCACTGATATCACATGCAAGTAAAATTTTTGCTGAAGATAATTCATAAACTGCTACAGCAATATATTGCCAGGGAACTTCCAGAAATGCAAGCTGGATTCAGAAGAGGATGTGGAATGAGGGATATCATTGCTGATGTCAGGTGAATCTTGGTTGAAAGCAAAGAATATCAGAAAGATGTTTACTTGTGTTTTATTGACTGTGTAAAGGCATTTATTTGACTGTGTGGATCATAACAAATTATGGATAACATTGAGAAGAATGGGAATTCCAGAACATTTCATCGTGCTTATGAGAAACCTGCACATAGACCAGGAGGCTGTCATTTGAAAAGAACAAGTGATATTGCATGGTTTCAAATCAGGAAGGTAGTACATCAGGGTTGTATCCTTTCACATGCTTATTCAATCTGTATGCTGGGCAAAGAATCTGAGAAGCTGGACTATTTGAAGAAGAAAGTGGCATCAGGATTGGAGGAAGACTCATTAACAACCTGTGATATGCAGATAACACAACCTTGCTTGCTGTTCTGGTTATCTAGTGCCGCTCTGACAAGAATATACCACAAATGGGATGGCCTTAACAAACAGGAGTTTATTCTCTTAGAGTTTGGAGGCTTTAAGTCCAAGTTCAAAGTGCCAGGCTCTAGAGGCTATGTGAATGCCCCTCGACCTTGGGCTTTAGCTCTGCCTCTTGCTCTTGGCCCACTGAAGCTAGCTAGAGGCATCTCTTCACTCAGGCAGCTACTGGCTGCTGAGGCTAACAAGTCCAAGGTCAACAAATAAAATAGCACAGTTCCAATGTTACCAAACCACATGGCAGGCCATTAATTCAAGTCCATTGTAAGTCCCAAGGTCAGCAAAGCATGGCAGGCTGCTAAACAATGACATAGCTACCTGCAGGGTCCAAGCGAGCCATAAGCGAGAGACCATGCCCCAAGACTTCTCCTTATATACAGGAAGCAGACCACATCCCTAAGGCCGCTACTTAGCTGCTCACAGTAGATTCCACCATGGAGTTGATTACCAGTCTCATCATGGGGAATACTACTACATCCAGCTGCCCAGTCACTCAACCAGTCCCAGCAAAGTTGACACACAAACTTAACCACTACACTTGCCAAAAGTGAAGATGACTTGAAGCACTTACTGATAATGATTAAAGACTACAGTCTGGAGTATGGATTATACCTGAACATAAAGAAAATGAAAATCCTCACAACTGGAACAATAAGCAGCATCATGATAAATGGAGAAAAGATTGAAGTTGTCAAGGATACTTAGATCCACAATCAACACCAATGGAAGCAGCAGTCAAGAAATCAGATGACTTATTGCACTGGGAAAATCTGCTGCAAAAGACCTCTTTAAAGGGCTGAAGAGCAAAGATGTCTCTTTGAAGACTAAGGTATGCCTAACTCAAGACATGGTGTTCTCAATCATCTCATATGCATGTAAAAGCTGGACAATGAATGAGGAAGACCGAAGAAGAATTGATGCTTTTGAGTTGTGGTGTTGGCAAAGAATACTGAAAGTCCCATGGACTGCCAAATAAAACAAATCGGTCCTAGAAGAAGTACAGCCGGAATGCTCCTTGGAAGCGAGAATGACCAGACTTCGTCTCACTTACTTTGATCACGTTGTCAGACAGGACCAATCCTTGGAGAAGGATATCATGCTTGGCAAAGTGGAGGGTCAGCAAAAAGGGAAAGTTCCTCAAGGAGATGGATTCACACAGTGGCTGCCACAATGGGTTCAGGTATAGCAAGGATTGTGAAGCTGGCACAGGACTGGCCAGTGTTTTGTTCTGTTGTACATAGGGTTGCTATGAGTCGAAGCCAACTCGAGGGCACCTAACAACAACAATGCAATCACCTTCCATTTTGTGATCTGATATGAGCAGCCAATCAGTTGAAAGGGGAGTTTATTTGGGGGTGTGGCCTGCCTCCAGTATATAAAGGGATATTCTGTCAAAGCTCACTCTTTTTCTCAACCCTACACTCCTCTCATTGCTTGACTTTGGGTTCCTGTGATATAAACCTACAGAAGTCTCTAGCCTGCTGCCTGACCTGCAGATTTTGGATTCTCCAACTCCCACAACCCCATGAGTCAGCAGAGACCTCACACCTGCTGCCTGACCTGAAGATATTTTGTTCATCAGCCCCTGCAACCAGGTGAGCCAGCAGAGGTCTTCAGCTTGCTGTCTGAGCCATGGATTTGGGACTTGCCAGCCCCTACAATTGACACATTTCCTAACAATTGCATGAGCTATTTCTTTGAAGTAAATTTCTTTCTATACGTTTCTGTGTATGCTTCACTAGAGAATCCAGACTAAGACAGTGCATCTGTGTCTAACCCTTGCAGTTAGATTGTATTTAACAGGACTTTCTTATTATTAAAAAAAAACTAGTTAAATTTAACCAAGAGATGATAACAAGACAAAATGAAACAAGAGATGATGACAAGACAAAATGAAACAGTTAAAAAAACACAAATAACTGTGAAGGTTTCTCTAGTTACTGCTGAAAAGGGAATTGTTTGGGGGAATGAACGACAAAACAAAATAAATCCGGAAAATTACCCTTTCTTTATATTTTTCTATAAAGTTTTATACACCCAGAAATGCAATTTACCATCTTCTCTTAAAGTGAACTAAATGTACAAGTATAATCTTTTTTTCAGGGTGTTACATAGCATGTCTGGCCATCTTACAGTATTGTTGTTGTTGTTATTTGCCATGGAGTCGGCCCCGACTCATAGCGACCCCTCCTTGGGTTTCTGAGGCAGTATCACTACGGAAGTAGGAATGCCCAACCTTCCTTCTGAGGAGTGGCTGGTGGGTTTGAACCCCCAGCCTTCTGGTTAGCAGTCAAGTAAGTGCCTTAGGCACTATATGCTACCAGAGCTCCTTCTTACAGTATTAGTACTAGTTTATCACACTCTTTATAGTATGAGAAGCTTTGAGTTTTATTTTTGTCCAAATCAATTGTTTCTAGTTCTCTGCTCTTAGATCCAGCCAAGGTAGAGAGACACTGTAAATATGTCCACTTTGGAGCTTAGCTTTGGAGCTAAGTGTTCCTGGACAACACACTGGAGATTGAAGAACAGAGAAATGAAACCTAGTGAAGTGTAAAATACAGCATGTTTGAATTATGGTAGTGGTGTCAGTAGAATCCTTACTTAAGTATTATTTTTCTTTCCCCAGTCTTTCAAACTAAATTAAAACATTTTATGTATGAATTCTGCCATTAAATTAGAGGAAACATTATGGTATCATTTAGAGCCAAGAGGACTGGATTTAAATCCCTATTTTGCCACAAGGTTGGTCTGCAACCTTGAACAAGTCAGAATTCATTTCCTCAGCTGGGGAGAGAAAGAATAATGGCTGCTGTCACTGCTGCTGGGGTGGAAGATCAAAATTAAAGAGCACCTGAAGGACTTAGTGGGAGCTCTGTTGGCATAGTGCTTAAGCCATTTGACTGCTAACCAGAAGGCTGGTGGTTCAAATCCACCAGCCACTCCCTGGAAGGAAAGTTGGGCAATCTACTTTCATAGTGATACCGCCTCAGAACACAAGGAGGGGTTGCTATGAGTCGGATCTGACTCCACGGCAATGGTTGGGTTTGTTGAAGGACTTAGTAAACTGTAAAGTGCTCTCCAAATGGCAATGTTTTGCTCAGGAGATTTTTATTATACATTGGATAGAATAAGGAAGGGGAACTGAAATAATATGTTTTCTTAATTTATTGCTTTATACTATAATGCAGATATAATACCGTTCATTATATTTAATATTTCACGGCTATTTCAATAAAAAGTTTATTTGTCAAAATTAATCTAAATCACAGCAAAATAAACCCATTATAATATTTTATCTATAGAAAAGCCAGATTTCATTTGCAAAAAGTAATTTTTTTCTACAGATTTATTTTTATTTATTTATATTATACTATTTTGAATGGATAATATTTTCATATGGTTCAAAAACTAGAAAGATTTAAAAGATACATGCAACAGACAGCAATCCTCCTATCCTTGTCACACAATTGCCTAGTTGTTGTTAGTTGTCATGGAGTCAGCCAACTCATGGCAAGTTCATGTACCCACACCCTTCCCCAACAGATAACCTCTGCATCAATGTCTTATATATCGTTCAGAAGAGACTTTATGCAAATTCAAGCTTTAGGTCTTTTCCTCAGTGACATGGGTTTCCTGTTTTTTAGAGTAGAAGGAGGAGAGACAGGAACTATCTTCTAGGCAAGGACATAATGTGCCAAGTTTCAGTGGCTGAGATAGATTTGGACTTAATGGGTCTGACTCCAAAGCTAATACTTTCTCTAGTGTGCTAGACTGCAGAGAGCTGGAGTTAGAGATCATAACAATGTACAAGTAGGAAAGCAGGCAAAAGGCAAGATTCTTGTATTGGGTCTCTATCCAGGGAAAGGATCCCAGTCCAGGAGTGCAGGGAAGTGAGACACAAGTAAAGTGTGCACACCTGTGAAAAGATTTCCAGCTTCACCCCAAGCTAAGAAATTCTGCCTTGAGGTTTTATGGGTTGAGTTGTGTTCCTTCAAAAGATATGTTGCGGTCCTAACTCCTTGTGAATATGACCTTATTTGAAAGTAGGTCCTTGCAGATACAATTAGTTCAGATGAGATCATACTGAAGCAGGGTGAGCCCTAATTCAGTGTGCCTGGTTCCTTATAAAATGAGAAGAGATAGATGGAGAAGCAATACGGCTATGGGAAGATGGAGACAGAAACTGCAGTGGAACGCCTGGGATCACCAGGACCTGGAAGAGGTTAAGGACAGGTCTTCCCTTAGAGGCACTGGAGGATGTATGGCCCTGCCAACACCTAGGTTTTGGGTTTCTCGCTTCCAGAACTATGAGAGAATAAAGTTTCATTATTTTAAATCATCCAATTTGTGACCCTCCCTGTTACGTCCCTTTGGCTTACATTGAAGTCGGCTGAGGTACAGGAAGTAGGAGCTGCTTCAGTGAGAAATTTTTCTTCCAGGCAAAAGCCAGCATCCATCTGATCCCTTTACCCAGTATGGTCTAGCCTAGGGAAAGGACAGTAAGTGACTGCCAACTGTGAGACTTTCTTTGCTATTTGTTAGAAACAAAGTCACACTTTTGAAGAGCTTTCTGAAGAGTGAATGATGCAGAAGAGTGCAGAACATGCATTCAGTCATACAATTTCATCACTTTGCAATGGGCATTTGAAACACTTCGGCCTAATGAGCAACCTCTAAGTTCATCCTTTAACTAATTAGCTTATTCTCAGAAGCCGTGAGATGCTGAAATGATATAAAATATTTGGCCAGAAAATTCTGGCATCTATAAGAGGCTAATTATAAATGGGCACAGCCTGATTTTTGTTTCCTTTTCTTTAACACTGTATTCTTAAAAACAAACAAACAAAACAACAGAATTGGTGTGATTTGTTGTGAGTTTTAACATGTGTTTCTCCCTACCTGCCCTCAGCCACTCCAAAATGACCCAAGAGTTCTAGTTTGAATCTCAAAGATGTTTCTAAACTTGTGTTTTTGGTGTATTATGTTACCCTAAAAATTCTTTGAACTCTTCCAGATGTTTTTTCTGTGTAATAGTTTTCATTCATTTCTATTTTCTTAAATTGGAAAAGTAACACTTAGAAAGCAATGTGGGTTTGCTCTGTCCCAGAAGAGTCACTCAATAAGAAACACCACGGAGTCTTAGCTTCATGGAACTTTGTTTTTTTTTGTTCTTTCTTTACATTTATGCTAAGCTTTGTAGTGTGTTGTCTGACTGGATAAAGAGAAAGATGCTGGGAACCTTCCATTTGTTTGTATCTGTCAAAACTGTTTCAGGATTAAAAAAATTAATTGTATGAGTCAGCCATATGCAAAAAAAAAAAAAAAAAAGCAGCAGCAGAAGAAAGCTGAGTGCTATGTAGTGGGAATGTGAAAGCTTACAATGTCTCAGCAAAACTTAAAGCTTGCATAGAATTTCAAATGTGATTTTTCCACACCATTGAATTCTTGATCAAATATTCAATTCATATGCAAAGCGGTATAGATACAAAAATACCCATTGTAGCATTATTTTTATAGCAAAAGATTAGAAAACTGTAAGTAAGCATCTTCAGGGGACTGCTTAACAAATATACAAATACACCAATAAAATGGAATAGTGTGGAGTAGCTTCCCCCATAGCATAGCCTGAAACAAATGCTTATATGTGGGTAGTTTATTTGGGAATAGGATTGCAGGGAGTAGGAATGAGGAACAGGGGAATGAAAAGGGAGGAGAAGAAGCCAATGTAAAGACACCTCATCAATTGTCCACCACGTAGACAACCAACACTCAGTCCTGAGAAATCTTACGACATGTGGCTCACAGTTGTTTACCCAAGGGAGGAAAATGAACAGCATTCACCCATTAGTTCACATCCTCCGCTAGTCAATGATTGTCCCACAGGGTATTCTGTCACGTACCCTTCCAGGTTGGATGTCTTATTGCTGCGCCAGCAGTTTCCTACTTGTCCCACGTGTTGGCACTGCATTTCATTGTACCTCCGGGAAGTCAGCCCAAGCCTGTATGGAACTGGATGTTACAGCAAGGGCTGGAATAAGAGGCCTGGCCAGGAAAATTTGGAATCATGTGCAAGAGGTAACTGAAACAGTTTTAAAGTCAGAATCGTGGGAAAAAGTGACAGGAATAAGAAAAGGATGATCTTGATGAGAAAAGCACAGCAGGGAGCATGAGGACACAGGAGATAGGAGAGGACCCCTCTACACCCTGGTCACCCCAAAGGGTCTTATTCATACTTATCATCTCTTATCTGAGACCATCTGTCTTCACCTTTATTTCACAGATTTTATATATTATTGAAATCTTAGTATCTGTGAGTCATCTCTATATCCTATGAAGAGAATTCAGTGATGGAGATGTAATTTGGCAATTACACATATACAGATAATGTTAGATGCCTTAGGAGAGGGTGAAATGATCAAGATATATAATATGAAAAAAGAAAAGAGTATATCATAGAAGTTAGGGTTGGAAGAAGGCAAGATACAGATGGAAGCAGCCCAGGGTCATGAGAAAAGCCTAGAGCGAGAGACAGAGACCTGACTGGAATGGTGTGGAACAAGTGAAAGGAAGTGAACACAAGCTATTTTTTCAGGAAGTTTGGTGTGACAGGAAAGGATAGAGGCAAATTCTTGAGGAGGCAGTGTGGTTAAAGGAATCCTGGCTTTGTGCTTAAGGACAGAATTTTTTTCAATCCTATTTAGAGACTTAGGGAAAAGGAGTGAGTGAAGAGGTGAAAAGTTGCCAGAAGGAAGATTAATAAATAAAGCCAGACCTTAGAGACGTGGGGAGATGTCAAGGACACAGGATGATGAGAAAATTGAAATACATCTCATCTTGAGACAGGAAGAAAGGAGGAGGAAAAAGATAAGGATGTAAGAAATTTTGAAGTGTGGAGGAGAATTGAAGGTTGGCTTTACCTTTATCAACAAAGTCAAGGGCCGGGTATGTATGTGTGTGCAAGGGCAGATTACCCAATAAGCAAGGTAAGCATGGGCTTACTTGTGCTTACTTACTAATCTGTATTGAACAATTCCATTGGGTTTCACCACATCTTTGAATTAATCATTAGGACCTAAGAGAGCCAAGAGAGAGAAGAACAAGGTCAGAGGGGAAGAAGGTTCCAAGCAGAGTGGAGGGGGCATGGGGCTAGCCTGCCTCGCTCATCTGTTTTTGGCATGTGAACTTCATTTCACCACCAGCAGGGACAGCACCTTCTCCTCTCTGCTTGTTGTCTGGCCTCGCAGAGCAGCTCAAGGGTGGAAGCAGAGTTAGCAAGTGGTGGCTCTGCATCTCCATGTGAACCAGGGTGATCTTTTGGAGTGAAGTATCACTTCTCATTTCCCTCTCTACTTGAAAGGAGCTTGACTTGTCTCTCCACCTCCAAAGTCTCTCTACCTGGACTATGGCCTCTCTTCCCAGCAGCCCCAAATCACAGAGGGGATCATTTTGTCAGGAAACCAGTCCAGAGGGAGGCTTACAGGACACTCACAGGGACTGAGCTTAATGATGCTGACATCTTCACTCTTACAGAGGAAGAAAGGAAGGCTCACAGGTTAAATAACTAACTCAGCACATAGCTAGTAAGAATCAGAACCAGAAATTTAAAACCAGGCTGAGGCCCAAGGCAATTCCCTTTCTACCTCCAGCTGTGTCATAAAGTGCTCTGACATGCCAAGCCCAGCACAGTGTCACAGGCAGAGTCCTGATTGGAGATCTGTTCCCCAAACTCCATAGGCATGAGTTTGTCCCTTGCATTGCTCTGCCAGCATCACAGGCTTTCTGAGGCATGGGGCTCCAAATGAGCAAATGATAGAACAGGGAAAGGGATGCCTTTAAAACATATATTTGATGCATTTAAAACTTTGATGTTTAATTTATAAAGGATTTTATTTTTATCTTTTTGGTCTCCTTTTTAAACTTTAATTTTGAAATAATTTCAAAACTGAAAAGGTGCAAAAATAGTATAACTTACTCCTGCATTCCCTCTACCCAGTTTCAGCAGTTAATATTTTGCCTCATTTGCTTTATATACATACACACACACACACACATATTTGCATTGTTGTTGTTGTTGTTGTTATTTGCCATCGAGTCGGCCCCGACTTCTGGTTAGCAGAAGGCTGGCGGTTCAAACCCACCAGCCACTCCTCGGAAGGAAGGTTAGGCATTCCTACTTCCGTAGTGATACTGCCTCGGAAACCCAAGGAGGGGTCGCTATGAGTCGGGGCCGACTCGACGGCAAATAACAACAACAACAACAACAATGCAAATATGTGTGTGTGTGTGTATGTATATAAAGCAAATGAGGCAAAATATTAACTGCTGAAACTGGGTAGAGGGAATGCAGGAGTAAGTTATACTATTTTTGCACCTTTTCAGTTTTGAAATTATTTCAAAATTAAAGTTTAAAAAGGAGACCAAAAAGATAAAAATAAATCCTTTATAAATTAAACATCAAAGTTTTAAATGCATCAAGTATATGTTTTAAAGGCATCCCTTTCCCTGCTCTATCATTTGCTCATTTGGAGCCCCATGCCTCAGAAAGCCTGTGATGCTGGCAGAGCAATTTGTATACACATGTATATATAATATGTATACATACACATTTCTATATCTATCAATCATCAATCCACATGTCTTAGTTAGCTAGGGTTGTCATAACAAAATGCTGTCAGTTGGTGGTTTAAAGAATAGGAATGTATTGTCTCTCAGCTTTGGAGGCTAGGAATCCAAATTCAGGGTGTCCACAGGGCTATATTCTCTGGCTCAATGTTCAAATTAGGGCGTTGATTCTAGAGGAATTTCCCTCCTTGACTCTGTCAGCTTCTGGGAGCACCAGGCATTTCTTGTCATTCCTTGGCTTGCAGTCAGAACCTCACATAGTCTCTTTCCGCTATGTATCTCTTAGTGCTTGTTTTCCTTTTTATAAAAGACCACTCAGAGGGATGCCATTAAGGTCCCCTTATTCTGGTATGGCCTCATTAATACAACAAAATGAAAAATGCTGTATCCAAACAGGGTCATATGCACAGGTACAGGAGACGGGACTTTAACACATCTTTTTGGGAAACACAATTCAATGTACAACACCACAGTTTTTCTGGAGTGTCTGTTGCAGATATCAAGTCTCTTTACCCCTTAGTATTATAAAAACATATTTAAGAGTTGATCTTGCCTTTTTTTTTTTTTTTTTTTTAACTATTACCCTTTCTGAAACCACTAATTTTATTTCATATGATCATGAAGGGAGCTCTGGTGGTGTAGTGCCGAAGGCACTTGACTGCTAACCAGAAAGCTGGCAGTTCAAACCCACCAGCCACTCTTGGGAAGGAAGACTGGGCAATCTACTTCCATAGAGATACTACCTCGGAAACCCAAAGAGGTGTCGCTATGAGTCAGAATCAGTTTGACAGCAGCAAATGATGATCACAAAGAGGAAAAGAAAGAGTGACAATCACGAAGAGGAAAAGAGTGACAACTAATTTATATTGTCATGTAGGTGGCAAGGCAATAGATCTTCGGTAAATTTTTTTGGAGGCAAAGCAAGCACAGAAGAAAAATCTCTTTTTTTTTTTTTTCCCATGACTGTGATATTTGGAGCTGTGTGTCAACTGGGCTGGACCACAATTCTGTGTGGTTTAAGCAATTGTGATGTGGGTTACTCCCATGATGGGATCGGATGTTTATGTTTTGAGCAGCCAATCTGTTGAAAGACAGTTTCCCTATGGGTGTGGCCTGCTTCCAATATATTTACAGACAACCTTGGAAAAGAGACACTCTTCTGTAGATGGGGATCCTGTTGTGCTGCCTACAACTGTCCGTGAGCGAACAATCCACCATTCAGTCTTGAGATCTTGGATTCGTCATTCATTGGAGTCAACAGCCGGTATAGTGCCTGCCAACCTTGAGCTCATCAGCCCCTGCACGTGCATGAGTCAGGAAAAGCCTCCAGCTTGATGTTTGATCCAAGAACTTGGGACTTGCCAGCTTCTATAAGTGTGTGAGCCATTTTCCTAAGATAAATTTCTCTTTCTCTATGTGTATATATAAGCTTTACTGGTTTTGCTTCTCTAAAGAACACAGCCTAGCATAATGACATATTGTTTGCAGGGAGCTGTGGTGGTGCAGTGCTTAAGATATTTCACTGCTAACGAGAAGGTTGGTGATTCAAACTCACCAGAAGGAAGATGGGACAATCTACTTCTGTAAAGATTTACAGCCTCAGAAACCCAAAGCGGGTTGCTATGAATTGGAGCCAACTTGATGACAGTGAGTTTGGTTTTTGGAAAATAGTTTGCAGGTCCATATTTTGTGCTTGACTAATTTCCCTAATAACTGTTTTTAATACTATTATGGAAACTACTCTCTAGTGAAGAAAGAATTATTTTTAATGTTTAAGAAATTAAGTTTTGGAGCTCCAAAAGTAAGTTTTCTAGTTTCTGAAAAGTCATACACTGAAGGGAAAACATTTATCACAACACAACAAATAACAGAAAATCAGCCAGACAAGATGATGTATATGTATCGTATGTACTGACTTGTCCAACAAGTGTTTGTTGTGGATCTGCTATGTGCTAGACACTCTGCGGAGCACTGACAGAATGGAAGAAACACATCTGTGATTTAGAGGAGATCATGGTTTTAAGGGACACACCAAATGGTTGTGAAAAGGGTGTGTGACATATGAGAGTTGTACAGTGGAATGATTGAAAATCTTTCAAGGGCAATGGGGAAGGGGGAGGGGGGAGTCAAAGAACTGCAAGGAGGAAGGCCCTTTGAGTTGGGCACACCAACTTGACAGGTGGGAAAGGAATAAAGGCACAGAGGTGTAGAATGGCAGGTGAGGCAGTGTCTTCCAGCTGATTCCAACTCATGGCAACTCACATATGTTAGAATAGAACTATGCTCCACAGGGGTTTCAGTGGCTGATTTTTCAGTAGATAAGCAGTATGTTTTTCCAAGGCATCCCTGGGTGAACTTGAACTGCCAACCTTTAGGCAAACAGCCAAGTGTGTTAACTGATTGCATTACCTAGGAACTCCTGCACGTGATTGAAGAATACAATACTAAAATGTCTGCAAAAACGACAAGGAGGCCACATGTTCCAACCTCCTCTAATTCCACAAAGGGAAGACAGGGTTACCAGCAGTAACCCAAGGCCTATTACTGCCAGGCCAGACATGTTGCCTCCCTCCAGTCCTTTCTCCAACCCTTCCTCCCAGAGCACCCACCACCTCTCTCCTGGGTTCGATAATTCACTGCAGTGGCCACACAGAACTCACAGATTACAAGGTTTATTAGGGAAGCACCAAGCTACAATTTAAGTTCAGGAAGAATGCTCAGTCTCTCTCCCAGCCCAACGTCCCTCAGCCAACAGTCTCTCACAGTCTCTTTCCCAGCAGTGCTGGTCCCTCGGTGTCTCACTCAGCAATGCGTGTCTCTCGTGTCTCTTTCCCAGCAGCACGTGTCTCTTTCAGGGGCACGTGTCTCTTTCAGCAGCACGTCTTCCTCCACCAGCAGTCAGAGAGAGTTCTGCTTCCAGGAGGCCTCCTTTTGAGCCTGGCAGGGTGGTCAAACTAGCCAATCATAGCATCAGAACTCTAAGCACCTGAGAGAAAGTGGGCACCTCCCAGAACATTGTATTGTGCCACGCCCAACAGAAATACTCCAGGTGGATAACATTTACAATCAGCTCCTCAGTTGCTCATTCCACCACTGAGTTTACAATGACTTATAGGTAGAAAAGCCATACTAAGTAATTTACTACACTGCAATGTCACTCTAGTGACTCAACCACTCCAAAGTCAGAGAACAATATCACAGATGCCAGTACTCCCACATCCTAGACTACTTGTGAAGGATGTATTTTGTTCATCATGGTTTTCATACATTAATTTTTATTCTGTAAAATATTCCACAAAAATATTACTTACTGTGATTGTTGAAATTTCAGGTGTCTCTTTAAATTTGCACCCAAGGCAACTGGCTCATCCATTCTCCTGAGGCTCCTTTGAGATAGTCAGTGTTGAACATTCCCTTGGCCCAGATGGTGCCAACATGATATTGTTACCCACATTGGACAGAACACTAGTTCATCTAATCCCATGTCCTCTGGGATGGACCTATCAAGTGGGGAGGAGGCAAACAAGGAAGAGAAAATCCAAACCTTAGCCACAGGAGAGTACAGCTCTTCATTTGAATTGAATTTGCAGATATTTCCATTGAACATTTTACTTATTGAAATGAGGCTCTTGAGTATTGAAGTATGTGAGTTGCTCAGATCCTGCTTTAAGAAAGGATTCACTGCCCAGCTTTGGATAGAGGGTACACTGACAGCTGCTGAATTCAGAAGAGTCTCTCTTAGCTTTCAAGCTAAGGTCACAGTCTTCCTTCTGTGGTCCCAACCAATGACTAAAGCAGTAACATAAAGACTTTGCCATGTTTGACCCACCCAGGCCAGTTCTAACAGGGGCAGGGTTGGGGGGGGGTTGTCTTTGCTCCAGAGATTCCCATTGAGGTAGGGAGGCCTTGTCACATTTGCATTGTGGTCTGACGTCCCCCTCTCTCCAAGCCCAATCTTGCTTTCTCTTTTTTTCTCTCACAGGCATTCCTCCCTATAAACCTTTACAGTGTGAAACTGTCTTAGTGTATGCTTCCAGGAAAACTCAAAGGGGAACAGAAAGTCTATTATTTCACTGAGCAGTACAGAAATAAGTTGCCTACAGACAGTCTGGGAGCTCTGGTGGTATAGGTGCCTAAGGCATTTAACCATTAACTAGAAGGCTGAAGGTTCAAACCCACCAGCCACTCCTCAGAAGGAAGGTTGGGCAATCTATTTCTGTAGCGATACCACCGTGGAGTTGGATCCGACTCAACAGCAGTGAGTTTGGTTTTTGGTTTTTGACAGACAGTCTGCAATGAGAGAAAGAATTGGGTTGTTGAATATCTGTCCTCAATGGAGGCTGGTCAGTCAATATATGGTTTACCAGGATAAGTGGTGATGCTCAAGGAAGATTTTTGGAAAGGTAGGTTAGCCAGGTGCCAGATCATAAAGCATCTCCTATTCCATCCTGGAGGTACTGTGGGACTCTAGAAGGATAGTAAGCAGAGGCACAAGATCCTATTCAGGTTTTATGTAAATCATTTAAGACACAGAGAGGTCAATAGATTAAGCAGAATGAGATGGGGCTGAAAAACAAGTTTTGTGGAATTGTCCTGGTTCACAGAGAAGATGGTGGGGCCATGTGGCTTGCACTTCCTCAGTGCTAAGAGTGAGCCAGTGAGGCTTGGGCATGGCTCCAGGACGCCAAAGCTCTCGAATAAAAAATGATTTGTAAATGAAATACATAAATTCAACTAAGTAAATAACAAAGTACTCAGTCATCTTCTGAACACTTTCTCTCAAATGGTCTACAAGTCCTGCACTCCCTGCCCTGTGTGATCTCATTGTCCCTTCCAGGTGCTGACATTGACCCAGCCACACTGGTCTCCTTGCTGTTCTTTTAACATGCCAGGCATGCTCCTGCCTCAGGCCCTTTGAACTTCTTTGGCTGGAAAGCTTTTTCCCCCAAATATCTGTGTACTCACTTCCTCATCCTCATCTCAACTTGACTCAAATATCACTTTTCCCTGAGCCTTCCTCCCTCCCCCCAGTTCCCATACTCCCTGTTGCCCATTCCTGCTGCCCTTTTTCCCCTTCAAGACTTATATCTCTAGCTTATTTAATATGTTTATTGTCTGACTTTTTCACTAGAATATAAGCTTCACAAGGGCAGGATTTTTGCCCATTTTTCCTTCATGCTGTATCTACAGCTCCGAAAACAGCTCTTGGAATTCAGAATGCATGCAATAAATATGTGTTGAATGAATGTAATTAAAGTCCAGATGCTATAAAACATCCAGTTTTATTATAATTTAAACCTTCCAATAAGATATTTGTCATTGTGTAGACACTGCCTCGTAAGCCACAGTTCGTCACATACTATGTGTTTATATAATCACTTCACATAAATTTTATTAAACATATGGTCTGTGAGTGCACCAAGTGAGAACACTTACCAAACATGCAATGTGACAATTTACAGTCCCAACTTTCCATTTGGTAAGTAATATTGTTTGTCTCGTATCTATGATCTCAATTCACAGTGTTTTCATTTCTTCATGGACACCAAATGTTCAATTTGGCTCTTGAAAGATTTTTGTTTATTTTCTTCCCAAATAGTTAAACAGTTGAGATATTGCAGGTTTTCTTTTTCTTTCTTTTTCAGTTAATTATTTTTCAAGAACTTTACTCTCAAGGATATCACACATGAAATATTATTATGGAGACCATTGGTTTTATTGTTAAAAGTTGCATTGGCTTATTTTTTCAGCTGGTGAAAAAATCTTTGAGTGATCTTTGGGGCAGGAAGTGTTGTTATTCTGTAGAACTTATGTTATTAACATTCAGATTCTAAGCACTCAAGAAAGTAATACAATATTGTATATATCATATAATGCATTATAATGTATAAATGCTTTACTTGCAAACATGCATAAAGTACCCATAATAGTACAAGGAATAGCCATGTATCCATCACGCAGCTTTACTAATTATCAACTCCTGGCTAGTCTTATTTCATTTACACTCTCACATACTTTTTCTCCCCCAGAGGGTTTTTTAAAATGCATTTTATTGAAATATAATTTATGTACAGTGAAATACACAAAACTAAAGTGACATGGGTCAATGCATTTTCTTTTTTCAGTGTTCCCTCCCATCTCCTCCCACCCCTGGTAACCAACAAAGAAAGTTTCCTGCCATATATAAACCTTTCCTTGACTTTTTACAATAATGAATACAATATTTGTCCTTCTGATTGACTTATTTCACTCAGCATCATGTCCTCCAAGTTCATCCATGTTATGCAGTGTTTTGCAGATTCTACATCATTCTTTAGTGTTGCATAGTATTCCGTTGTGTGTATGTATCATAGTTTGGTTATCCATTCTTCTGTTGATGGGCACATAGGTTGTTTCCATCTTTTTGCTATTATAAATAGTGCTGTGATGAACATGGGTATGCATGTATCTGTTCTTGTCCTGGCTCTCACTTCTTTAGGATATATACCTAGTAATGGGATTGCTGGGTCAAATGGTATTTCTAACTCCAGCTTTTTAAGGAATTGTCATACTGCTTTCCACAGTGGTTGTATCATTTTATAGTCCCTCCAGCAGTGTATGAGAGTCCCAATCTCTCCACATCCTAGCCAGAATTTGTTATTTTCTGTCTTGTTGAACTTTGCCATTAACTCTTGGGTGAGATGGTATCTCACTGTTGTTTGGATTTGCATCTCTCTGATTTGCCCAGAGTTTTTGAAGAGAATTTCAGATGTCACCTTATTTCATCCGTAAATATTTTAATCTATATATTAAACGTTAAGATCCCTCTAAAAATAATTATAAACTTTGAAACAAGTTCATTTTGAAGGCCACAGGGAAATTATTTGTAGTCAAATTTTGACTTGGGGAAAATCACAGCATTACTGGATGTTTGTCTGTTTGCTTGTTTGTTATCTTCATTGAGATTCTTTTTCTTTTTTCGGACAAGCATAATACTGTTTCACTAGAGCTGTCTTTAGAAAGGAGTTATAGCCATAACTTCCTTCTGTGGAAATAAAAATATGGAATAGGAGAACCAGAGAAATAGGACTTTTGTGCTTTATTTTAGTTAGTCTTCTGATTTTACCCTAGGAAGCCAAAATGTGTCATATTTCAAATATCTATTTCTACACAGATTATGCAAAGACCACAGAAAAGACACAGTAGGAGCAATCAACCACAAAAAAATCTTTTTTGGTTCATCACTCTTTTCCTATTCTCAGGACAGCGCCTGGCATATAGTGGAAGCTTGGTGAATATTTGTTAAATGAAAGACTTTAGAAATTTAAGTTCTGCTTATCATTTTTATTTTCAACCTTAATAAAAAGCCCAATCTATTTGAGAGTAACAATACACAGGTAGTTCCAACTTACAATGTACTCAAGTTACAACAAACCACATTTAAGACTGTCAGTGTATCTGGAATACTTCATCTTCCTGAGAGGAAGTTGCAGGAAAATGCATGCAGCAGATGTGGAAAACAATGAACATGTTCCAAGCATTTGATCAGAATAATATAGCAGAAGAGATTGATGGAAAAATCATCCATATGGCAAGAGCTCTGAATTTAGAATTTGATATCACTAATAAGGGACAGATCATAGATTATGAAGAAGTAGAATTAAAACATCAGGACTTAATGATTTTGAAGAGGAAAGAAATATTGAGGAAGAAAGAAAGAATGGGGAAGAGGGAAGAGAGAAGCTATAAAAAATTTTATAGTGAAAGGATTAGCTGGAGTTTTTTCTAAGCTAAGATAGAGGTTTCAAGTTGCTTACAAACATGGACTCAAACACTGACCACTTTGCTGAAGTCCACAGGCAGATTCAGAACTCAGCGATATGTTACTGTGAAATATACAAAGAAAAAAAGGAAAGAATTAGAAAAAAGAAAAAAAAAAAAAATATATATATATATATATATATGAAGAAAAAAAGAAAAGAACTAGAAATTTTCTGATCTATTACGTGCCACAAGTAAAGTTATGACCAAAACGGACAAAACGCCAATGTCATCCAACTCTTCTTCATTATTGGAGTAAATTGTTATAATTTGTGTATTTTTTTTTAATGTAGGTATACAAAAAACCAAACTCATTGGCATCAAGTCAGTCCCAACTCATAGTGACCCCTCCTTGGGTTTCCAAGGTGGTATCACTACAGAAATAGATTGCCTAATCTTCCTTCCAAGGAGTGGCTGGTGGGTTTGAACTGCCAGCCTTCTGGTTAGCAGTCAAATGCCTTAGGCACTATGCCACCAGAGCTACCAATGTAGATATACAACAACAACAACAACAATGCACTGCCTGTTGAGTCGGATCTGACTCATAGTGACCCCTCCTTGGGTTTCCGAGACAGTATCACTACGGAAGTAGATTGCCCCATCTTCCTTCTGAGGAGTGGCTGGTGGGTTTGAACCACCAGACTTCTGATTAGCAGTCAAGTGCCTTAGGCACTACTACCAGAGCTCCCCAACCTTCCTTATAGATGTATTAAAATTAAAATTAAAAGATGCCTGTAAGTTAATATGTAATGTTTTCAACCCCCAAAGAAAAATAAAGATCTTATTTATAAAGTTACTGATATTAAAAGACAATAATAATGAAAACTTAAAAAAAAAAAAAGAAGAGGTATTCTACTCATGACAGAACTGATTATGGCTGGGTCAATGGAACCCCATTGCAGCAAAACCTGCAAAAGCCAGAACCTGTGTAAGGCAGAAAAGGAAAACTCAAATATTTTCCATTAAAATGTGTGACAGAAAAGTAGTAAGATTTCACCCTCTCAAAGGCAGAAAACTTATGAGACCTGAAAAAACAAGGGCGACCTTTTGATTCCAGCTCTCACTTTTCACTATAGCTAGGGAGCTCTGGTAGCATAGTGCCTAAGGCATTTTACTTACCAGAAGGTTGGTGGTTCAAACCCACCAGCCACTCCTCGGAAGGAAGGCTGGGCAATCTACTTCCGTAGTGATACTGCCTTAGAAACCCAAGGAGGGGTCGTTATGAGTCAGTCCAACTCGACGGCACGTAACACCACCAACAACAGTTCTAACTGGGTGTCTATGTCTGATGAAATCCTAGATGTTTTTTCTTTCCCTCCTCCTTCCTTTTGCTTCTGTCTTCTTTCTTTCATCAACCTCACCATGTCTTTCTCCTCGTTTACATTTTTCTTAGTTGTTTGAGAGCTTTAATATATCATGTGATCTGGTATTCCACATTAAATTTCTTTTAAAAAATACAAATCAAGATTGAAAAGAATGAGAAATTGCCACTATTTTGGTCTCATTCATGTTTCTTCCCATCAAAACTGGAGATAATAGTTTGATATTATTTTCCCTCTGAATACTCAGACCTTTGGATTGTTCTCAACAAATCTGTCCTCACCAAAACTGTCCTAGGGCTTGTCCTATGAACAGGCTGATGATGACATGCCCTGAGGAAAGGCTCTTTGTATAAACATGAAACACTTTTTTGGTTCACGTAAACTCTTTGAGCTAGAACTGCTGATCATGGTCGCATTAGCTATGAAGTTCATTCTCCCCAGGAAAATAATGGTCACTAATTTATATTGTTTCTTATCACTGCTGAGAGCCTGGAGCAAACCAGGAAAGGGATAGCCCAGAACTATCCAGATAGGGGTGTGTGTGTATCTGTATATATATCTGCTGGTTCTGCTCTTTCTTTTTCCATTTAATATTTCCTCTAACTCAAATGTGCTTTGTGCTTTTTTTTTAGGTCATTGAATCAATTCTAAATATCATGGGGATTTTGTCCATGTTGTTTAGTTTTCTCTGTTTTGGAATTTTCATGATTAACATTTAGTGACCCCTCCTTGGGTTTCTGAGGCGGTGTCTCTATGGAAGTAGATTGCCCAATCTTCCTTCTGATGAGTGGCTGGTAGGTTTGAACCCCACCCTTCTGGTTAGCAGTCAAATGCCTTAGGCACTACACCACCAGAGCTCCCATAATATTTTTTAGCAAATGGGATTTCTGTTCCTTCTTTGGTGACATAGTGCCATGTCCAAGAGGCAGAAGAATGAGGCTTGCTAGGCCAAGAGGGTGAGGTCACCACTCAAATGGACTAGGAGAATTGGGCCACTCGATGAAGGAAATGTGTACAAGTACCAAGCTGACAAGGATTGTGGTAGTTAAGGTTGTGTGTCAATTTGGCTGGGCTGTGACTTATAGTTATTTCTCATGATGAGATTGGATGTGGTGTAATTATGTCCATGGTGGAATCTGCTGTGAGCAGTTAATCAGTTGACGGAGAATTGCCTTCAGGGTGTGGAATGCTTTCAGTATATAGAGAGTGGATTCTGTATTTGGTACAGTCTTCATCTCCAGTTCCTGGACTTGAATCAGTGGCCTGCCGTGTTGCCTGCCAATCTTGGGATTGTTGCCTTCACAGCCTGCGAGCCAATAATCTGCCATTTTACCCGCCAAATGTGGAAAATTACAGATACTGTAGGGTTAAGGTTAAGGTTACCAAGAATATTTGCCCCAAGCAAAGGTTTCATTTTCTTGCATTGCTAGCCTTTGGTGGTGTCTAAGTTGGCTGGAAGTTATGGAGTCTGTTATGGATTGAACTGGGTCTCAAAAAAATATGTACTGTAAATCTTAACCTTTATATCTGTGGTTATAATTCTATTTAGGAATGGGGGTTGCCTTTGTCATGTACATGAGATAGGATTAGCATAGGGCATATCTTGAGTCAATCTCTTTCAAGATATAAAAGAGATTAAACACAAACTAGCAAGCAGCAATGGGGGCAAAGGGATGTCAAGCCACATGAGGATCACCCAGGAGTTGAGGCTCAAAAGAGACAAGGACCTTTCTTCAGAGCTGACATAGACAGAAAGAATTCCCCTAGAGCCAGCACCCTAAATTTAGAATTCTAGTCCCCTAAACTGTGAGGAAATAAATTTCTGTATGTGAAAGTCATCCACATGTGGTATTTCTGTTATAACAATACTAGATAACTAACACAGAATCCTTGTTACCACTTGGCACAGGTGTTCTTTATTTCTTTTATTACTACCATACACTCAATCGTAAGAGAATGAGGAAGTTTGTTATTTCAAACAGTTTCTTTAAATCTGAAAAATCAGGAAATAAGCCTGCAGTCATAAAAATATATCAATTTAGTCATAGCACCTCAGGCAGGAAAGGCATCAGACCTCATAAGTCAGGCAAGCTTAGCCCTAGTCACTGTGCAGACATACCCCTCCCCCATGGAAAGAACTGATAGGATCTATAGACAATTTACAGCCAAAGTGAGCTGACTCACAAACTTAGCTCTTGCAGAGAAGATTGAAGAGGAGTTATTGGTGAACTGTGGGGGTTGAAACTGAGAGAGAAAATCCCTCTCAGATATGAATTTCAGGGAGATGACTACAGAAGATCTTAATTTTTCCAACAAATTTTCTACTTGAAATGAAAGAGCTGAAAAAGTGGCTTCTAATGAAATTGATTGATTTTAATAATCAAATTCTGTGTTTAGATTTTTTTAGCAATAATGTGCAGATTCACAGGGTAACAGAGCGCAATTTGCTTAACGTTAATATTTGTAAGAGTAATTTCCCAGATCATAACATCAGAAACAAGACAACAAGGAGGCAAATGTAATGGTGAGAGCCACCTGTGGATTCTAGGCTCCAACAACTGTCACTGGAGTCCAGTCTCACCTGGGCTCTGGCCAGGTCCCCACATGGCACAGTCATTCTTCTCTAGGCCTTCAGACTCCTATCCTTACTCTGCTGTCTTACTGCTGTCCCTAATGCAGTGATGCTATGGCTCTTGACAATCTGAAGTGCCCTTTACTTATCCTTGGGACTTATTGCCACCCTGAAATCACTTCCCAGGGAACTTCCTTGCTGACCTGATCAGTACCACCTGCCTTCTCTGCTGACATCATTCTGTCCATCCTTTTACCCCCTCCTGCCCATATGCTGACATACACACTCACAGAGTCCTAGGATTCCTTCTACTTTCTCTGAAAGGCCTGCTTTTCACCAGGGAATTGTTTCACTAAGCTCCAAAGTGGGAATCTGCAAAAAAGGCATGAGGGAGGCATTGTCTGACTTAGTCTAACTTCACAAGGGGGAAGTAGGATCAAGACCTACATCAACAGCCCAATGCACGCCACCCCTTTCTAACCCTTTTTACCAATTTTGATACCAACTGTCCCTCCCTTGGCACTCTCCACATCTCTGCTGGGTTAATAATTCATTGTAATGGCCACAGAATTCACAAACAATACTCATGATTGCAGGGTTTATTAGAGAATTAACAGGTTATTATAAGGAGCTCTGGTAGCATAGTGCCTAAGGCACTTGACTGCTAACCAGAAGGCTGGCGGTTCAAACCCACCAGCCACTCCATGGAAGGAAGGCTGGGCAATCCTACTTCCGTAGTGTTACTGCCTCGGAAAACCCAAGGAGGGGTCGCTATGAGTCGGGGCCGACTTGATGGCAAATAACAACAACATAACAACAGGTTATAATTCAGATTTAGGAACATTCAGGATACAATTCTTTGATCAAGATGGCTTCTTCTCAGCTGTGCTGCATGCTTCTCTCTGCCCTCTGCCTCTGCCCTGCTGGGGCCAGTGGTCCAAAACTCTATTGGCTCTACGGTGTATGGAACCCTAATGTGAGCATTGGTCAGTTTTGTCATTCTGCTAGGCTTAAAATGAACCATCCCATAGGTGGAAAGGGGAATCTCACTACCATCAAGAGAGAAGAACTGAGAATGGAGCATGCCCTTGGACCCAAGATCCCTGGGTCCAAGCTACATTTGCTTTCATTCTATCTAATCACTGGTATGTGGGATGAGAGAAGGGGTGAAATTGATGGGCAGTGTTAATGTGACATTTGGCAAGGCAATTTAGAAGTCCTCAAATCTCCCTCCAATAATCATTCTTTGTGAGGTCCCCAAGGGAGATATAATCAGAATATGAAGGGAGGCAAATTAAAACTTTGTTAACTGGAGCTCTGGCTTCCAACGAGCTAGGCTGGAGTTCAAGTGGCTGGCCAACAGGCAGCAAAGTTCCAAGTCTCAGCTCTTACTACAGAGGCAGCACATATATTCTGGTGCTTAGTAGCTATCAAACTTGAGCTTTCTAACACCAGAGTAGGCCTCCTGATGCCTATTACCATATAGAAATGAGAGAAAAAAGCATCAAAAAACAGAGGAGAAGTGGTCTGGGCTGCTCCAGTCCAGATACTCTTTCCCCTGCAGTCCCATGGAGGGAAGAGGCCGGAGACCACAGGCACAGTGTCTAGTCTATAGTTCCTAAGGCACTTGACTGCTAACCAGAAGGCTGGTGGTTTAAACCCACCAGCCACTCCTCGGAAGGAAGGTTGGGCAATTTACTTCCCTAGTGATACTGCCTCAGAAACCCAAGGAGGGGTCGCTATGAGTCGGGTCTGACTCGACAGCACGTAACAACAACCACCACCTCCTCCTCCTCACATCTTCCTTCTCTTCTCGTCCTCCTTCCTCTCCCCATTCCTTTCCCTCCCCTAATAATGGGTATTTGAGCTGTTTCTCATCTTTTGCCATTATAAATAGTGCTCCAGTGAATAGCCTTATTCATACATCTTTCTATATTTTGCCAGCACATCTTTGGAAAAGATTAGAAATTGGAACATAAGTTAAAAGCAGTCAACAAAAAGTCTTGTGACCTGTCCTTGTCTTTTGACCTGACCAGTTACAGCAGTACTTGAATGTTTTAAGGGTAGAATTATGACACCTCCTCCCCAAGTTCAGGGAATGAAGAGGTGAGCCTTTGGCTCCTCATATGTATCAACCGTTGTTTCTACCAGAAGACTCATCACTGCCTCCTCATACAAGTGGGCTTTCTAGAAGTACATCCAAACATGTCCTGGTGGAACTAAATTCCTGTTACTGATACTCAGAGCAGGCCTCGAACATCATTATATACACAGGTGGAATCCCATCTTATGTGTATGTGACATACCACACGGAGTCAAAATTGATCTAAAAATACCTTTCAGAAGTCACTATGTTAGAGAACAACATACCATTCCCCACTGGTCAAACCCAGGTAGTTTCCATCCAACATTACCACCTATTGCATTTGGCAGAGCACCAAATAAAGAGTCAATCTCTTGTCAAAAGCTCTGTCCAGATTGTTTGCCATGGGGTGAACTGAAATGCACCACTGTTAGCTCTTCCCTTCTCTCTAATGTTGAATTAAAAACAAAACAAAAGAACAAAAAAAAAAAAACACTGTCATCAAGTCACTTCCGACTCATAGCGACCCCCATTGGGTTTCCAAGGCAGTAAATCTTTACAGATTGCCTAGTCTTCCTTCCTCAGAGTGACTTGGTTTGAAACTCCAACCTTCTGGTTAGCAGTCAAATGTCTTAGCCACTGTGGTAGGGTACCTTAAATGCACATATTATGAGACTTTTAAAGTCAAATATGAGCTCTGAAAAGAGGGAAATGTGGTCATATTGGTCACATTAAACTACATCTCCTATGCTGTTATGTTAAACAAACGTGTACATATATTCTTTAGTTTTATAAATGGTATCTCTTACATTGTCATAAATTTCTATTTTAACTTTGAAAAAGTACTGCAGTGTCCAACAGTTATGCAACAAAGGCTGCTACCACAAATAGTTCACTGAATTTCTCATGAATCACTGCAGGACAGTCCATTTAAAAGATACATTTCTACCCATAGAAGAATCCAGCTGTGGGTAGTGACTCCCCAGTGATATCTAGGACTAATCCTTGCCAGGTGATTGCTTCCAGAAAAGAATTTCAAGTTAGAGTATCAAGTGGGGCAACAAATCTAAAGGAAAATGTCAAACAGGCTGGCCCCAGTGCGGGCACTCTGTGAAAGGTGCAGGAGCCTGCGGAGAAACCATTGTATTGCATCTTATTCAGATGGGGAAGCAGTCCTTAAATTCCCTGGGATACAAAATAGCCTGTTTTGAACTTGGCCAACTGCCCATTCCTGCTCTCCCACCCAGGCCCATTGTTGTAGAAAGGTGTTCCCAGTGGCCTCTTCTAAGACCAGACAGTGACGAGTTAGCTGAATTGGCTGGTGTGACTCTTCAGGGCCCACTGAGCAGAAAGTGCTGCTGCGGGCAGTAGGGATGAGGGGAGAGCAGTTGAATTCACTTACCAAGTTGTTGGAGAGGGTGTTTTTTAATCAATGCATTTAGCTTTTTTTCTTTTTACTGTTTGGTTGATGAATGCTTACACTGAGAGCTTGGAAAATATGTGGGAGAGTGGGAAATATTACCCATGATCAAAGGGGTCCCCATTTCCGGAAAGATTGGGAGCTATAAACTTTTTTTGCATTTTTAATCAATGATAATATTTATTTCTAATTCCTAAATTCATTTTCTGGTGCTGAATACCATGTGATAAGTCCTTGCAGATATTTTTAAAACACCTTAATGCTCCTAAAATACTCTCTAGAAAGGCCAGTAATGAAACCAAACAGCCCACGACAAAGTTCTAGTTACAAATTTTTCAGCCAAAGTAACATCACACAGAAGGTTTCTTTCTTCTTCTCCCTTTTAGTTAATTTTTTTTTTTTTTAATTGTGTAAGTCTATCTGTTACAACATAGTTGACATTTCAACAATCTTTGCGTGGATAGTTCAATGGCATTAATTACACTCATCGTGTTCCACCACCACCATCTCCGCTCCCAAACTCTATCATCACCCTCAACAGAAGAAGCTCAGGGTCCCCTAAGCATTGAGTCAGAAAGTTTACTGTTAAAATTCATAAAATAGAAGTGTATTCTAGAACTTATCCCAACAAATCAGAATATAATCTGTTCTGGGAATGGCATTTTCACAAAAAGGGAACGTGTGTAAGAATGAGCAAAAGTGTTCTGAGCAGATCACAGAAGTTCTCTCAGAAACCATTCTCCCCCAGGCAGCTCCCCAGGGATGTAACTCTTGATGCTGACCCTGCAATGAGAGGGATATTAACTTCTTTTAATTATCCTGATATCAATCCAGTGAGGACTGTCCCTCCCACTGCCTCACCAGCAAGGAGAGATTGCTCTGCCTCGCTGCAGGCAGGACATCTGTGGGGACCTGGAGGCTCTGACGTAACTGCACATTCACACTGGTGCCCCTCTCACCTCCTCCCTCTCTCTTCTCCAAAACAAATGACCTTGCTCAGATCCTGTTTGTGCCTTACTTACTTCCTGCATGAAGCAGTGTGCTCGTGAGCTTAGCAGCTGATCCCTTTGGACTTTCATAGCTGGCATTTCCTCCTTCTTGTCCTTTTCTCTCCTGCATTTGTTTTCTCAGAGGGAGCAGTCACCCGGCCCCATGACTCCACTGACTGAATTACCGGAAACTGGCAAAGACATTCACTCTCCGTTCCTAGAGAGCTTTGGGAACGGTTTTGGCAAGTGGGCCTCTTATACCCTCAATCTTGACTGCTGTCAACCTGCTGCCTTCCTTCTAGTTATAAGAGTAACACCTGCCAGCACTTCTACCTGAGGGGCTTTAGCCAAAAAGGTGTCCTCTAAGCTATGTTTCAGAAAGAGAGGCCCAAAGGTTGTTGGACAGGGGAACCAGGGATGCCCGGCCAAGGGCTTTCCCTCCGGACTGCCCCTTGCTTTGACTTTGGCCTGCCAGCCCCCTCCACTGATCTTTAGCTTTACTTCCTGCCAGTGCCTTTGTTTCTAGGAGGCGCCAAAATCCCACTGTGAAGTCTCAAAGAGTGACCTGTGGTTCTCAGTCCTTTTCTCTAACAGCAGCAGGCCCTATTTCCCAACGTTGTCTCCTTTCCTTCTCAAAGACAACTGGAAGTTGTTACTGGTTTTCTTGGAATGAGGTCAGTGGCCATTGTTTTCCCTAAGAATGTTCTACTGTGCTTTCAAAGATGTCTTTAGAAAGACTGAAGCACTGAAAGGAAACGGTGTGCACCTCCTGGCTCTCACGTCCCTTCAATCTTGGCTTTATCCAAACGTGCCCATACCATTTCCTTCCAAACTTTTTGCAGTCACATGGCCCATCTCAATTCTTTAACATTTAAGGGAGCACTTGAAAAAGAAAAGAAAATCCTTAAAGTCTGAACTAATGGAAAGAACAGGCACTATGCATTTAGCCTAAGGCAAGAGTGAAAAAGCAAATGGTCTGGTGTTAATCACAAGGCTACTCTGTATCCCACCTACTTACAACTTTACACTTGCCCAACTCAAGTCTTAATCCTGCCTTCAATCTCATCTTAAAAGGGTCATTATTGTTGTACACTGCTAGTGAGTGAATCACCCCGGCTCATGGTGACCCCAAGCACCATGTGTAAAAAAGCGCTGCTTACTCCTGCACCATGATTGGCTGCAAATCAGACCCAGTGCTCGTTAGGGTTTTCATTGGTTGGTTTTTGCAAATAGTCACCAGGCCTTTCTTCCTACTCGTCTTAATTTGTTCAGCATCCTAGCAACACACCAGCCTCCACTGATGGGTGGTGGCTGCATGTGAGGTCCGTTGGCCAGAATCCAACCCAGGTCTCCTGCATGGAAGATGACAATTCTACCACTGAGTCACCAAAAAGGCAGCCCTCCAGTGCCACCAACCAACTCCTGTGGCCCTGTTAACTGAGACAATTTAAAAGTCTCTCCAAAGCAAGTAAGCCAGAAATTCCCACCTTGTCTCCAAAACCAAACCAAACTCACTGTCATCAAGTCAATTCCAGCTCGTAGTGACCCTATAGGACACAGTAGAACTTCCCCATATAGTTTTCAAGGCTGCATGCCACATTTTTTTCTCCTGCAAAGTTGATGGTGAATTCACACTGCCAACCTTTCTGTTAGCAACCAAGTGCTTAAACACTGTGCCACCAAGGCTCCTTACCCTGTACCCACCTTATATGAAATGCAAATAATGACAATGAATTAACAACAGAGTATATTCAATATTCTTGCTCCCTCCATTCCTATACATTCTTAGTGATGCTCCATATCACTTTGAGGTCCTCCAGTCTGACTGCTCCCAGGACTCCTGGTCTCATCACACATGGAAATACCTAGTCTCCCAGCCTCAGCCTTCTTCCCTTTGCCCTCCCTCCCTTGGCCTCACTATTAGCATTTCTATCTCTCACCTACTACCATATTCAAAGGTTGGTCTCTCTAGGACAGCTGTTCAGTGTTTGGGTCCCTGTGGTTTACAGAAGCCCACAACAAGGGAAGGTTCTGTGGAAACCCAAGCTAGCCACATGGAGGTGTCACATGGAGGGAGCAAAATGCTTGGCCAGACCCCAGCAGTTTCAGGCATCCCAGGTTGAAGGATCAGACAGGTGAATAAAAATCTCTCTTGGACTTCCAGCCCAGTTAAGCATTCAGGTGACTCTAACCCCAACACCACCTGAATACTATCACAGTTGAGACTCCAAGCAAGAATCATCTGGCTAAGGCTAGTCAATTCTCAGAATCCTGAGAGGCAATAATGTCTTGATGAAGACTCTAAGTTTTGGAGCAGCTTGCTAAGAAGCAAGTGATAACCACCAGGTTCTACCAATTCCACCTCAGAAATGTCTCCCAAATCCAGGGCGTCTTTTGGACCAACCTGTTGAGGCAATGCTTTCTCTCTGGCTTCAGGGCAAGGGCCCCCACCTTTACAGAAGTTGACCTGGCAGTTGACTTAAGACGTGCTCACAAGCAACTGTAAAATAAATTAGAAAGGAGATGTGTCACAAGATCAGAACAGAAAAAAGGGCCAATAAGAATTCAGAAAGGAGAGGCGAGCTAGTCCAGCTGGGGCTGCTTGTCTTGAAGAGGAGGTAGTATTGAACAAACCTGGAATGACAAGTGGCAGTTTGTGAATTTATTCTGTAGAAATAAAAAGCTGCAAGAGGTTTCTGAGCAGAAAGTTGATGTTATCGAAAATATTTTTCATGAAAATTAGTTTGAAGGTGATGTATACAGTTAACTGCTCCTGGGAGGCGTCAGACACAGGGTGATCAGTGAAGGTGGGGAGGCTGATGAAGAAACTACCATGGCAATCAAGAGGACAGGCAATGATCTCTAGAACCAAGACTGTGGCCATGGGAATGGGTAAAGAGTGCAGATTAAGAGACATTTCAGAGGTAGATATAACTCTGAAAACTTAGGCATTTCACATACATGTAATAAATTATGACACTAATTCTCCCATTCCTTAAATAAGTAAACAGAAAATAGATAATTCCAGCTTTTATTTTGGCAACATGTGGTTTTTAAAGAAGATACCTTTAAAAAATACTTTATATTTGGGTTAGGGGGAAGTAAATTAAATCCATAACCTCAAATTAGTATAGTCAGAGATCACACTTTTGAACATTTACAGCCTGTTTAAAATCACATTGATTAACGATATTCACTACTTACCAATCACTCTTTTACGTTGGGAGTCTAAGACCCCTTCACAAATTTTACGGCAAAATCATGGCTCATTTTAAAAATCTGCAAGAGAGATGGTAGTGGAGTCAATATGGCTGCTCTGAATATTTTTTAAAGTATGAGCTCCCTCTAGTGGCCAAAGCAATCTTTACAGCTTGGTCAAATCTGCCAAATCACCTTTAAGTAATTTTGATGAGTGAAGATTGCCCAATCATCCTTCTGAGGAGCGGCTGGTGGGTTTGAACCGCCAGCCTTCTGGTTAGCAGTCAAATGCCTTAGGCACTACGCTACCAGATTGAGTTTAAATGAGGAGCTCTGGTCAAACCCACCAGCCACTCCCCGGAAGCAAGACTGGACAATCTACTCCTGGAAAGATTTACCGCCTTGGATACCCATTGGGGGTCGCTATGAGTCGGAATCCACTCGAGGCTAGCGGGTTTGGTTTGAATTTAAGGAAGTGGGATGGTGCAGTGGTTAAAAATTCCGTTTCCAACCAAAAGATCAAACCCATCAGCCTCTCGGAGGGAAAAGATGAAGCAATACACTTCTCTAAGGATTTACAGCCCTGGAAACCCAATGGGGCATTTCTGCTCTATCCTATAGAGTCACTACCAGTGAGAATTGATTTGATGGCAGTGGGTCTATTGAACTTGCACTTTTAAATTCTTTTGTCTTAAGTAGGATCCATAAAATTCATGGTGACTCTCCATGAATTGTTGTTATAATTTTTAATTATAAGTTTCCAATAATGTCTAGAAATTGAGTTCTGGACCACAACAAAATGCAATTTTCACCTAATTAATGTATAAGAAATTTTACTATAAATATTTCATGGAGGTGAAGTCATCATTTATTACTCTATAAAATATCCTTATTGATGAACTTAAGTCCTCATAAAACAAGTTGATGCAATTTCAAAGATTTACATTTCTATCTGAATAAAGGCATCTTCCTTATAGAGGGGGGTCATTCTCAGCAGAGTCCACTGAAACCACCTCTCATACCAAGGGATAGGGTTAAGCAAAGACCATTGAGAGGAAGGCAGTGACAGGGGCTGGGGCAATGGAAAGAAAGACTGATACTGAGTGTCTGCTAGGTGTTGGGCATTATGCTTTACACTTTACATCCACTGTCTTGTTTGAAGCTCAAGAGATGTCATTGCACTCCTCTTCTATCCAACAGAAATTTACCAAACACTTGTAAGTCAAAATGAGATACAGGATGAAGTTGTACTTAGAGCCTGGTAGTGGAACCAGTAAGTAAACAGATGCACATAGCTCACTAGGCTGGTGAAAACCCAAGAACTAGGAGAGCACCCAAAAATAACTCTTCACTCCAACTGTGGAGAAGGAGGGTGGACAGGGAAGCCTTGCCTTCTCAGGAGGGGATCCTCAGTTGAATCTTGAAGGACGATGGGGCTGGCTAGGCAGAGGGACAGAATGTGCAAAGGCCCAGAGCCATGAGACAGCAATGGTTCAGGCTGGCTAACTTAGGAAGTGGGGTGAATTATTAATATCCCTATCTTCCTAGAAAATTGAATTGATGCTCAGAGAAGTTAGTTAAGCATCTTACTTCCAGGATAAAAGTCTGGCCTCAGTGACTGCATCACTACTTGGTGTTCAGTAATACCTTATGTGTACAATGATCAAGGCTGACCCCAGTTGAAATCAAACTAAGGCTTTCATTATGATCCCAGCTCTGAAAATGCCACCATTTTTCAAGTTGAAAACGTGTAAGTCTTGTATTTTCATAAAAAATGTGAACAACAGAAGAGGTTTGGTAACCAGTTATGATGAAAATAATACATCTAGCTTTAGGAGTGGGCAACTTTCCCAACTCTTGACCTTAAAACCCAATCTAGCTGCCTATCCTGGCACTATTATTCACTAGAATTGATCTTATTGCCAGGTAAATCTAGCGTCAGAAGGAAAGCAAACCATTATGTGTACAGGCAGTCTAAAGGGTGTGAACAAGATCTGTTTCTAGCTATATCACTAAGAGACTGTAGATAAGTCGTAACAAGTGAATATAACTCTTATTTAGCCTTACTTTAGTGCCAGGGAGCTCTGGTGAAGTAGTGCTCAAAGCACTCAGCTGCAACCCAGAAGGTCGGCAGTTTGAACCCACCAGCTGTTCTGTGGAATAAAGATGAGGCAGTCTGCTTATGTAAAGATTTACAGCTTTGGAAACCCTGTGGGGCAGTTCTACTCTGTCCTATAGTATTGCTTGAGTTGGAATCAATTTGGTGGCAGTGGGTTTTAAGTGCAAGGAAAAGCTTGAAGCCTTTTCAATGATTTAAAAGCTACATGCACATCAAGTGAAGGTGGTTGCGATGAAGAATTTGTTGCCAGTAGGTTTGTCAATTGTTTCTAAGTGAGGGCAAATTCACATAACATTAAAGGGCAAGTAGGAGTTGTCCATAGGAACTCTGGTGGCATAGTGCCTAAGGCTTTTGACTGCTAACCAGAAGGCTGGCAGTTCAAACCCACCAGCTACTCCTCAGAAGGAAGATTGGGCAATCTACTTCTGTAGGGATGTTGTTGTTTGCCATCAAGTCGGACCTGACTCATAGCAACCCCTCTTTGGTTTCCGAGGCAGTATCACTACAGAAGTAGATTGCCCAATCTTCCTTCCAAAGAGTGGCTGGTGGGTTTGAACCGCCAGCCTTCTGGTTAGCAGTCAAGTGCCTTAGGCACTATGCTACCGCCTCGGAAACCCAAGGAGGCTAGAGTCAAAATGACTCTATGGCAGTGAGTTTGTTTTCTTTGTTGGTTGGTTTGTTTAGGAGTTGTCCATAAGTCAGATATTGGTAACCTGGGAATGCCTATACTCAAAATTATTCTTGTAAATGTTTTAAATGATACAATCCAGCACTGTGACCCTTATAAACCCTGAAGTGTGTGTACCACCAAGGTAAACTATGGGGAGCACAAGATTAGATATAGAGATGTCTGGGTATTCGATCTATCCTACCTTTGAGGTAGCTAGCAAAGCCCTAGCGTAAACTCACAGTCAGTGGAGAATCTCAAGTACTCCTGCCTGTGTAGTGTACTGCATTCTGTTTCGACATGATCCTTATTTAATTTAGCAAGTAATGTTATCCAATATTCTAATTCACTACTTCCAAATTAGGGCAGACGCACTATAAGGATCAAACCAGATATTTTATGGGAACATACACGGTACAGTATCTATCACACGGTAGGTGCTCAATAAACGTTTGTTGGATTGAAATCAGAATCTTGCTTCATTAGACTCATATTCACATATTCTCTGAAAAGTTGTAGATAAGATTTGGCTACCTTCTTTTTATCTTCCTAGCTGATATTTCATGGGTGGTTCCACTGAATAACTATTAACCTTATACCCTTGGGCATTAGTTTTCTAGTTTCCTAAGTAGAGTTGTATCTATTTGGGGTGTGTTCTAAAGATAGTCTCAAGATAAAAGCACACATGATAGACTTTAACTGTACCTTTATTTCTTTGAGTTTTGAGGCAAGTCATGTAGCTATATATATAAGGGGAAGGCTAGGGGACTTACCTCTCTACCAGGCGTCTTGTACTCCCATAAAGATCACAGTCTAGGAAACCCTAGGATCTAGGGGTGACCTCCATCATACAGAGTCACTGTGAGTCCGTATCGACTCAATGGCACACAGCAACAACTACTCTTCATAAAGGTAACTAAAAACACCTGAGTGCGTCAAAATTCTATCCAACAAACATTTACAGACAACTATCTATGTTCCAAGCACTTCCTGAAGCAGAAGGGACAGATAAATGAATAATATATGGTTTTTATCCTAAAGAGTTTTTTTTTTAATTTATTTCTTTTAAACATAAAAACAATATTTTTTCACAAAATGCACTCAGATAGTAAAACCCCAATCTCCTTTTCTCTTCCCATAAAATTAATCAGCAGGAAGAAATACAAATACATTTGTCTAACAATCTTTTGAATCTAATTACCAGATTAAGGATATATCTTTTGATAGTCTAGCTTCAGGATTGCTAACAGTGTTAGTAAAAGTGAATATTATTAACTGTATGTTATTTTACCCAGTGTTCTGTTTTATCATTTCTAATTTAAGATAGCTGACAACTCACTAATAAGGAAACGAATCTGTAGGCATTTTTACATAAATTAACCATAAAAACATTCCAATACATTGTTATTCCTAAATCGGGACAGGCTAAGGCATGAGAGTCTATCTTTAGTGAATAGAAAGTATGTATTAAGAAATAATATTTTTCCTCTGCTTTCACAAATCAGAGAAGAAAAGATAAAGTATGTACTTAAAAGTTTTGGCCAATATGATAGGTATTTAATGATATGGTTGTGATTTACAATTCTCTAACTACTAGGCACTCCGGTGATGCAGTGGTTAAGGTATTCAGCTGCTAACCAAAAAAGGTTGGCAGTTCGAACCCACCAGTCAATCCAAAGATGAGGCAGTATGCTTCCAGAAAGATTTGCAGCCTTGGAAACCCTGTTGGGCAGTTCTACTCTGTACTATAGGGTCACCATGATTTGGAATCAACTTGATGGCAGTAGATTTTTATAGTTTTAGTTTCTCATTATGAAGGAGATTTTTGTCTTTTCATATTTTTATCAGTCGGAAACTTGAGGGGACCCTCAGCAGATCTCTGAAGCTCTTTCTCTGTGCTGCTCTTTCCTCTCCAGTACTCTGTCCTGTGAGCTCTAGCCACCTTGACCTCTACAGACTCCCAGATCATTCACAACTCAGGGAGACTGGTGAATTTGTCAGACCTTTCTCATGGCTTGCTGCCCTGCACTGTGTGATGACCAGTATTTAAAAACTATAGTTTTATAGGATTTACCCAGTTTTTTAGTAGCTGTCTTAGGAGGTGGGTAAATCTGGTGTCTCCATCTTGGCTGGAAGCAAAAGTCTTTTTTTTTTTTTTTCCTTTTACAGCATTTTATTTATTTATTTATTTAATTTTTTAAATTGTGATTTGGGTGAAGATTTACAGAGCAAATTCACTTTCCATACAGCAGTTCACATATACTTTGTCTCATGTCATTGACCA
>NW_006921886.1:2976442-2977899 GCF_000298275.1 Orycteropus afer afer
TGTTTTTTCAATGCTGTCCCTGGTTTCTTTGTTCCATATTATTTTCTGTGCTGAGCTCATTATGTTTATGAATCGTGTTATCATTTCCTTTGTTGCTGTTGTTTTAGTATATGCTGAATATTGGAAGCAAAAGTCTTTTTTAAAGATATTGTAAAATAAAGAAAAATGAGAAGCCTTCACATCAAAGTAAAAAAGAGGACCAGCACAAATATTTAGCAAATACTAAAACACTAGCATTGAAAAAGTGATAACGATTCATAAACAAAATGAGCTCAGCACAGAAAATTATATGAAGCAAAGAAATCAGTAATACCATGAAAAAGCACTTAACAAAATGACAGCAGCAAATTCATACTTGTCAATAATTACATATCTGACAAGGGACTTATCTCTAAAATTTATGGAGAACTCCAACATCTCAACTGCAAGAGGATTAGCAATCCAAATAAAAAATGGGCAGAGAACATGAATGGACACTTCAGCAAGGAGGATATTCAGGCAGCCAGCCAATACACGAAGAGATGTTGACTGTCATTAGCCATCAGAGAGATGCAAATCAAAACAACAATGAGATATCATCTCACCCCAGTACTGATGGCAAGTTTCAACAGGACAGAATAACAAGTGTTGGCAATGATGTGGAGAGATTGGGACTTCCATGCACTGCTGGTGTGACTATAAAGTGATGTAACCACCATAGAAAACAGCATGGTGATTCCTTAAAAAGCTGGAATTAGAGCTAGCATTTGACCCAGCAATCCCATTGCCAGGTATATATCCTGAAGAGGTGAGAGCCAGGGCAGGAACAGATATATGCATACCCATGTTCATCACAGCACTATTTACAATGGCAAGGAGATAGAAACAACCTATGTGCCTGTGTTAGATTGGGTTCTCTAGAGAAACACAAAAACCAGCAAAGTGTATATATATATTTAGAGAGAGAGAGAGAGAGAGAAATTTATCTTAGAAAAATGACTCACAAGGGTATAGAAGCCAGCAAGTCCAAGTCTCTGGAGGAAACAGGCTGGTGGCAACCTTAGCTTCTGTAAGCGCAGGGGCCTGAGAAATTCAAGGCTGGCAGGCAGTACACTGGTTGTTGACTCCAACAAAAGACGAATCCAAGATCTCCAGGCTGAGCGGTGGGCTGCTCCCTCACAGAAGTTTGTAGTCAGCACACCAGGATTCCAATCCCTCAAAGAATGTGTCTCTTCCCAGGATGTCCCCGGCTATCTTGGAAGCAGGCCACACCCCTAGGGAAACTCCCCTTGGGCAGACTGGCCACTCAGAACTCGGTCATCTGATCCCGTCATGGGAACAACCACACAGAACTGGGGTCCAGCCAAGTTGACACACAGCTCCAACTATCACAATCCACCCCTTGTCAACTTGGCAGTTGTACACATCTTCTTAACCATATGTAATCTCTAAATAAGGACAATTACAGAGTCATATTT
>NW_006921886.1:2978609-2994625 GCF_000298275.1 Orycteropus afer afer
TCCTGGACCCGTGAATCCTGGCTATTGGAGAAACAGAACCATATATTGGACGCTGGTTTAGAGCATAGGATCAGATGACTGTGTTCTGAGTGGCCAGTCTGCCCAAGGGGAGTTTCCCTAGGGGTGTGGCCTGTTTCCAAGATAGCCAGGGACATCCTGGGAAGAGACACATTCTCTGAGGGATTGGAATCCTGGTGTGCTGACTACAAACTTCCATGAGGGAGCAGCCCACCGCTCGGCCTGGAGATCTTAGATTCATCTTTTGTTGGAGTCAACAACCAGTGTACTGCCTGCCAGCCTTGAATTTCTTGGCCCCCTGCGCTTATGGAAGCTAAGGCTGCCGCCAGCCTGTTTCCTCCAGAGACTTGGACTTGCTGGCTTCTATACATTTGTGAGCCATTTTTCTAAGATAAATTTCTCTCTCTATATATATAAATATATATATACACTTTGCCGGTTTTTGTGTTTCTCTAGAGTACCCAATCTAACACATTTGGTACCAGGAGTGGGGTCCAGCCAAGTGGACACACAGCTCCAACTATCACAGTGCCCATCAACAGAAGAAGGATAACCAAACTATCATGCACACACACTATGGAATACTACGCAACACGAAAGAATAATGTAGAATCTACAAAACACTGCATAATGTGGATGAACTTGGAGGATATTATGCTGAGTGAAATAAGTCAATCACAGAAGGACAAATATAGTATTAGTTTTTAGTAAAAAGTCAAGGAAAGGTTTATATATGGAAGGAAACTTTTTTTGATGGTTACCAGGGGTGGGAGGGGAGGGGAGGGAACACTGCAAAAAAAAAAAAAACAAAATGCATTGACCCATGTTTTGTGTATTTCACTTTATATAAATTATATTTCAATAAAATGTATTTTGAAAAAAGAATATGCAAACTGCATAGATGCATTGTTTGCATTATGAAAACATGGGAACAAATCAAATGCTTATCAGTGGAATGATAGATTAATAAATTGTACATTTATATGATAAAATTTTTAAAAAGATATTTTAAAATAGTAAAATTTGGTAATCTTTTCCTTGCTTCTCCCAAGTTATAAACATATTCTTTTTTATTCATTTCTAAAAGGTGTATAGCTTTGCCTTCCCCATTTAAATCTTCAGTCTGCCTGAAATTTACTTTTGTGTCTGATGTAAGATTAAGGTCCAATTGCATTTTTCCCCCATAAGTATATCCAACTGTTTCAGTACCATTTATTGAAAAGTTCATCCTTGCTATGTAGTACACTGTTAGCATGAATCTATTTTGTTCTATTCTAATTTTTAAATTTCTGTGCCAACTCTGTATGGTGTTAATTACAAAAAGTAAAACGTTTAGAAATACCAGTTGTGAGTGAGGATGCAGACAGACAGACATGCTCATATAATGCTAGTGGGAATACAAATCAGGATAACTCCTATGAAAAACAGTGTGATAATTATTCAATATAATTGAACACATTCATAACTTAATGACTAGCAAATTCTACTCTAAAAGATATATCCTAAAGCCACAGCAAATTACACATAAAAGTCCACCAAACTACACATAAAAGAATGTACCTAGTGACATAATTTATAATTTATGTAACAGTAGTACAGATAAACAAATTGTCATATTTATACAATGGAACACTATAAAACAATGAAATTAACAAACTACAGATACATGTAACAACAGGAATCATTTCTACAAGCATACTCTTGGGTAGAAAAACTAGTCACAGTGTAATTTTACTTATAAATTTAGCACATTATGTCCATGTTTCATAAGAGGGCTTGTGGCCTAGTGGGTAAGGCATTTGGCTGCTAACCAGAAGGTCAATGGTTCAAACGCACCAGCTGCTCCACAGGAGGAAGATGAGACAATCCATTTCCATAAAGATTTATAGCTTTGGAAACTCAATGGGGGTCACTATGGGTTGGGATTGACTTGATGGCAGTGGGTTTATAGTTTGTCCATGTTTCAAGCACAAGTTTGCATGTAATTTTTAAAAATTCATACAAAAATTTTGGTGAGAAGAAATAAGTGTAAGTTCTCTGTTAACTCAAGTAGTCTGGGGAAAAAAAAAATAGTTTTCTACCTTCCAAAGAGTCTGGTAGGGTAGTTCTTCAAAGCAGGGGCCAGTAAATTTTTTTGCCAAGTACTAGATCCAATGTCTATAGCCACCATAGACATTACATAAAAGAGTGAGTACAATAAAACTTTATTTGTAACATCAAGAAGTGGGCTGGCTTTAAATATAAGTGTTTACTTTTGCATTAAAAAACTTTCAACAATACAAGGAACTGAAAATATAAGTGATAAGGGAGTTGGAGGAGTGGTCAGGACAAAGACTTGATATGTTTCTATATTTTTTTAAATTTTTGAACCTTGTGACAGTATTATGTACTATATTCAAAGTATTAACTAAAGAAAAAGAAAGTTCTCCATTTAGGACAATGGTATATAATTGTAACAAAGAGAAAAATAATCTGCTCATTTCATTGGGAAATTATTTAATGAGGGGGGGTTACATTTTTTTTCGTTCAGAGAAGAGGATTTCTTGGGACATTTTAAAATGCAAAGGCCCTGTATTTGATTCTAGACACGCACACAGATCCAGGCCAGCCGCTAGATGCTCTGGCTTTAGCGTTCCCATCTTCATCCCCTGTGTTAGAACTAGTGTCAAGCAGCCAAGTCCGTCTGCCTGTTCAGGTTGTGACATTCAGCAGGCAAAGAATCAATTACTGTTTTAAGCTTTGGTTATTAACGTAGAATTTCTGCTTGTAGTTGATTGCTGCCCAGATTCACAGGAGGACAAATTACAATGTATTTTGAAAGAACCATTCACAGTCAATGAAAGCAAAGATGTTCTGGTTCCCTAGTGCCGCTCTGACAGGAACATATCACAAACGGGATGGCTTTAGCAAACAGGAGTTTATTCTTTCAATTTGGAGACTTTAAGTCCAAGTTCAAAGTGCCAGGCTCTAGGGGCTGGGTGAAAGCCCCTCAACCTTGGGGTCCAGCTCTGCCTCCTGCTCCCGGCCCACTGGAGCTAGAAGCATTTCTTCACTCAGACAGCTGCTGGCTGCTGAGGTTGAGAAGCCCAAGGTTGACAAGTAAAAAGGCACAGTCCCAATGTTACAAACTACATGGCAGGCCATTAATTTAAGTCCATTCTAAGTCCCAAGATTGGCAGAGTATGGCAGGCTGCTGAATGATGACATGGCTACATGCAGGTCCCAAGCATGCCATAAGCTAGAGACCATTTCCAAAGCTGCTTCTTATATACAGGAAGCAGACCACATACTCAAAGCAGCTACTCAGCTGCTTGTGGTAGATCCCACCATGGAGTTGATTGCCAGTCTCATCATGGGGAATAACTACCACCAGCTGCCCAGCCACTCAACCAAGCCCAGCCAAGTTGACACACACACATAACTACCACACAAGGTATGACAAATCTCACTGGCCTAAATGAAGAGGAACAATGAATTTAACAACTGTGACATGAATACTTAAACCAAATGCTCTATTATAGGTCCAACTTGTTAGAGCCAGTGTGGATATTGATAAGCATGGATATGGCATCAACAGGAAATGCTGACACTATTCATTACCTTGAAGTTTCATTAAAGCTGTAATAGAACCCACATCCCACATACTAGTTGGATGATATCTGGCTCTACTCTGGAAAAAGCAGCTTCTGCTGACCCAAAAGAGCAGGTAAAAAAGTAGCCATGTATCATATATCCTCTGCCTCCAGATTCTGACTGCCTGGATCACCGCATTTTTTATCTGGGGACCAAAGGTGGCACCATTATCCAGGAGTGCAATGCATAGGCATATGATGCTAAAATTAATAATAATAATCCCTTACCAAGTATGATGTCCTCCAGGGACTGGTTCCTCCTGAAAACCTATCCTAAGTACTTGAAGTCTCTCCATTCTCGCTTCTATGGGACTTTCTGGCTGTACTTCTTTCATGACCCATTTCTTCATTCTTCTGGAAACCAAAAACCAAACTCACTGCTGTTGAGTTGGATCTGACTCATAGCCACCCCTCCTTGGGTTTCTGAGGCAGTATCACTACAGAAGTAGATTGCTCAACCTTCCTTCTGAGGAGTGGCTGATGGGTTTGAACTGCCAGCCTTCTAGTTAGCAGTCAAATGCCTTAGGCACTATGCTACCAGAGCTCCCGTTCTTCTGGAAATCTATGGTATATTTAACATTCTTCATCTGCACCATAATTCATAGGTAAGAATTTTCCTTCACTCTTTTTTATTCATTTTCCAGTTTCACATGCAAATGAGGTAATTGGAAATACCATGGCTTGAGTCAGACACAACTTAGTCCTCAAAAATGACATCATTACTTTTTAACACTTTAAAGAGGTCTTTTGCAGCTGATTTGTTTAATGCAATACATCATTTAATTTCTTGAGGTATTGCTTCCATAGGCATTGATTGTGGATCCAAGTAAAATTAAATCCTTGGCAACTTCAATCTTTTCACCGTTGATCATGATGTGGTTCATTGGTCCATAGGAATTGATATTTGTTTCTAGAAACAACAAAAAAAAAAAAAAAAGGAGAGAGAGAGAGAGACCCAATATTGAAAATGCATGTCAAACCAAAACCTCTGCCTGACTCATAGTGACACTATAGGGCAGAGAACTTCCCTATAGGATTTCCAGGGTTGTAAATCTTTATGGAAGAAGACTGCCTCATCTTTCTACCACAGAATGGCTGGTAGGTTCAAACTGCCAATCTTTTTGTTAGTAGCCCAATGCCTTAATCACAGTGCCACAGAGCTCCTTTGAAAATGCATAACATAGCTAAAAGCATTAAACAAAATAAAGACTCAATACAACTGCACTAATTTGAGCCTTCTAAATTTACTGATGAAAGTGAAGAAAGTGGGTTGGCACGGAGTTTGTACAATGTCTGGATGACACTAATCTGAATTCAAACAGCATGTTCAGATAAAAATATTGTTTCCTCCCATGAGGTTTCCAATTTTGCAGAGAAAAATACCTCCTGCTCAGTACATTACCTGACACAATGAATGGCCTTGAGTTCTGGAGGAGAAATTATGCAACATTTCCACCACTTTCTCCAGGAGTAAAGATTCTCTGGCACCAAGTCATACCCAAGGTGGAGTTCCATATCTGCAGACAATTGGCACTATGGTGCAGCCAGCCTTCATGGGGTCAGACAGTTGAGGTGTCCTCATGTGATCAGGGTTGACTTCCTATTGTTGCCAGGCCCACTGAGATGGAGTGGTACAAGGCAGGAAAGAAACCAGAAGTGTAATTAACAAATGATTGGCCAAAGCTCTAGGGAGAAAGTAACTACCTCAAGATCTCAGAAAATACTTATTTGAGACACTCTATGGAAGGAGTTGTTAAATCCATCCTGCTGTTAACAATATAAGATTTTTACTTTTCTTTTATTCAGAAAGAAAGGCGGGGGAAGTACTCTGAAGAAAGGTGCTGCTGATGGGTGTCATTGAGTTAATCCCATCTGACAGAGTAGAACTGCCATATAGGGTTACTAGGCTGAAATCTTTTCTTTTTTCTTTTACTTTTTTTTTAAAAAAACTTTTATTGTGATTTGGGTGAAAGTTTACAGAGCAAATTTATTTTCCATACAGCAGTTCATACACATTTTGTCTCATGACATTGACTGCAATTCCCCATAATGTTACAGCTCTCTTCCAACTTCCTCCCGGTAGCTTCCTCTTCCCTGTATCCTTCCCTCCCATTCACTTCCACCCTCCTTGAGCTCTCTCCCTGTGCAAATACAGCCCTTCTGTTCTCCCACAATTGATCCCTCCAAGGAATGTATCTACCTGATATGTAAATGTTCACCCCTTATGCCTGTCTATTGTTTGGCTGGAAGCCACAGAAGTGAATTCAATTCCAGGCCTAAAGGGTGTCTAGGGGTTATAAGTCTCAGGGATCTCACCAGGTTCTATGAGACCAGCAAACTTGGTCTTTTTTTTTTTTTTTTTTTTTATGATTTTGAGTTTTGTCCCACAATGTTCTCCTACTCTATCCAGAATCTCCTGCACCATCTAGTTCTTCTGGTTTCATGGTCATATAGGCTGAGGATCGCATGATCTATCAGTCCCTTGGACTAATTGTCTCCATGTGTCTTTGGTTTACTTTGTTCTTCTTTGCTCTGGATGAGGAGAGACCCATCATTGCATCTAGATGGCCACTTGCAACCTTTTAAGATCTGACTAGCTACTCACCAAAGTAGGATGTAGAATGATGTTGTTGTGTAGTATGTTTATGCCAATTGAGCTTGATGTCCCCTGCGACTATGGTCCCAAGCCAACAGGTCCAACTACTTGCTCCCTCTGAGTGGCTGCCTGTGGCCAAGAAGCCACCTCAGCTTTGCCCCTTGTCAGCTCTACTATAGAGCTGGACATGCTTACAGCACCTACAAATACACATGTAGAAACACTGTCTGCAACCCTCTACATGGTCATGGACACACTCCTCCCTGCCTAGACATACGTGATCATTGGAAGCAGATCTCCAGGTCTTGGTTGCAGAGAGCCACTGGGCCAAACTGCCAACCTTTCGGTTAGTAACCTAGCATTTAACTGTCGCACCACCAGGGCTCTTTCTTAAGAAAAATAAAGTTTTTCAGTTGGGAAGCATTTTATTTGAGTATTTACCTTAAATTCCTTTGATCACCTCTTATGCAAATGTGCATACCCCTGCCCAGTTCCACCTGCTAAGTCATATGATACTTGGAGCCACCTTTGTGTCCTCTTCATCTCTGTGGTGGGTAGCACACTGTCATACTTTTTGTAGGTGCTCCATAGATATTGATGGAATTAATGTTCAATAAATAAAAACATCTGCTCCTCTGTTATCATCTTTATTCCAATTCACTGACCTTTACGTGAAGACCAAATACATTATCATCTTCACATTTTGCTAAAGCCATCTATGTGAAGTTGGCAGAAGTTGAATTAGAGTAAATTCAAGGTATAATAATTTCCACATGTGTCTTACCATTTTTGCAAATGGTAAATCTCAAAGCATTTTAGGAAGAATTTGAATTTATTTTTTATGGAAAAGATAAGATAATCATGAAAATGAAAAATAACCTAAATGACAGTCAATAAAATTTAGTAATCTATGATAATCGATAAAATGACATACTGTGTGGGCATTAAAATTATGATGTAACTTTCTAATTATTGACGTGGAAAAATATCCTTGGGAAAATTTTATAAACAAATGAAAGCAAGTCAAATATGTATAATATAATAACTTTTGTAAAAATATGTACACGTATATTTATAGAAATATGTGTGGGCGTATTCGTGTTTGTAAATAGAAAAACAATTGGAAAGTATTTAACACTGGTTTTCCATGATGAGATAGAGTGAAGATTATAAGCGATTTTTGCTTTTGTACTTCACATTTTACTATACTTTCTGTTTTTATTTAATGGAAAAGTCCCACTTCACACTCAGAACAAATACAACTGTTTGTAAATTTATTTTGAATATAAAAATTGTTAACACATTCAAAAAGGAAATTAAGCAACTTTTTCTTTGTTGAAAAAGTTACCCAGAATATTGATGACAGTAATAAACTATAAAACGGCACAGCTTGGTACCTACCATCATCATTCTACTTAGAAACATATGGAAACATTTTATGGGCCTGTTAAAACTTTTTGACCCATTTGGATGAAAGATTGGCTAGAGTTTAACCATCCCAATAACAAATATTTTTAAAACTGCAATTCTATTTTTTCATTCAAAAAACACTTTTATTCTTATACAAAAGAAATTCAAGAAATTGTCAGAGAATTTTGTTTTCTGAAGTGCGATAAGCTTCATTATTCTAAGTGGATCAAAGGGCAAGAAAACTTTTTTAAAGGTTTCTTTCTAAGAGAAAGTAAATCTTGGCTCCAAATTCATTTTCCAAATCAGGAAGCAGAAAATTTTTCAGGAAAGCCATGAACTTGGGGAGTTAAAAAAAAAAAAAAATCTACTGGTTACTTATTTTTATATTTCAGTCCTAAAAACGTTACCTCTCTATATTTCTAAAAAAGATTTTAGTGTTTTATGTGGACAGTAATGTGACCAGTAATGCAGTCACTTTAAAAGCCTGTGGAAATTGCAGAGCTAAATAGCAGACATATATTTATTATATTTGGTACATGCACACACTCTGGGGATAACTAAATGTGTATATAGTACCCCTTTGTCTCCTCTTAGAAACCTCTCTAGAGCTCTGTTCTGAATTATATTGTTTAAATATGTCCACACTCACTTTCAGGAGAGTTATTCCCAAGTTGGTTTCAAACGGAACACATGTTGCATCTGTTTTCTGTTTGTGAATATTGAATGCTTGGCACTTTAATTGGAATATTTTTCTTTGGAATGAAATAATCTCAAATATTCGCTTAATCAAAACATCAGTTTCCTTTTCCAGTTTCCATCGTGGATTGTTGGTAGGTTTCCCAGGCCTGCTCTCCTGTGCAGTAGGAGAGACCCACTCCCCTTGGTGCACAGGAGGGAAAAGAAGGGGAAGTAAGCTATATCAGGGCTGGTGGCTCGTCCCTTCTTCTCCCTGCTCCCCATCTGATTTTACGTGGCTTGAGGACTCACATTCAAGTACTCTTGAATATTTTAACTCTCACCTTTTTCTGATAATTTAGAATTTTTTTCCCCCTTAAAAATCTTAATGGGAGCAGAAGTATTTTTCCCACAGGCCAAGTTTTGTGAAGCCAGTGGAATCTCATTGCTTCTTACTCTGCCAAATTCAGTCAAAAGCTTTTATGGGGCCTTGATCTTAAGGAAAGGAGCTCTGGTGGCACCATGGTTAAAGCATTAGGCTGCTAACCAAAAGGTTGGTTGTTTGAACCTACCAGCTCTGCAGTCTGCTTCTATAAAATTTACAGCCTTGGAAACCATAAGGGGCAGTTCTACTTTGATAGTCTCGCTATGAGTTGGAATCCACTCGATGGCAATGGGGGGGGGGGAGGTTCTTTAGGACATATGTGTTTAAGGGAAATTAAGCAGCTAAAAGCAACGACATCAACCCCAGCTGCATGAGTACAGTAGAGTAGGAAGATGGAGAACAGAGAGTAGGCAGACAGTCTGGGAGGCTGTGGCAGTCATCCACTGGGGAAATGGGAATGGTCGTTCCTGAAGAATTGGAAGAAAACAGCATTTGCTACTAGGAAAAGCATGGACTTTGAATTCAGAAAGAGCTGGGGTTTAATCTGTCTGATCACTTCTAAGTTTTGTGACCCCAAGCAAGGTACCAAACCTCTCTAAATTTCAGTTTCTCTACTTATGAAATGAGTGTGAATCGGCAAACTATTATAAGGGCTAATTCTAAAGTTTTTGTTTGTTTTTAAATGCTTAGTATTTAGAAGCTCACTGTTAAAATATGATTTAAAATGGGAATATTTGAAAGATGCTGTGAAGGAAGAAACCAAGGCCAATTGAGTTGAATACAGGAAATAAAGGAGAAAGAGGAGAGCGTATCTAGTTCATTGACACACATAACGTACTTGGGAAGAGGAGTCAGTTTGAAGTTGTTGCTGAATGTCTTCAAGTCCTTTTCAACTATTAGCAACCTCATGTGACAGAAAAGAACTGCCCCATAAGATTTTCTATAGCTCTAATCTTTATGGTAAGGAGTTCTGGTAGTACAGTGCCTAAGACATCTGACTGCTAACCAGAAGGTTGGTGGTTCACATCACCAGCCACTCTGTGGAAGCAAGACTGAGCAATCTACTTCCATAAAGATTTACTGCCTTGGCATAACATACTCACGAAAACATTGTCCCACATTCTACTTTGGTGAGTAGTGACTGGGATCTTAAAAGCTTGTAAGTAGCCATCTAGATACAACAATGGGTTTCTCTTCATCCAGAGCAAAGAAGAATGAAGAAAACTGAAGATGCATGGAAACAATTAGTCCAAGGGACTGGTACCCCAAGTGATCCTCAGCCTATATGACTACGAGACCAGAAGAACTAGATGGTCCCTGGCTACCACTGTCAACCATTCAGAGGGGGATTTATGTAGGAGATCCTGGATAGAGTAGGAGAACAGTATCGAACAAAACTCAAAATAAAAAAAAAAGACCAGGTTTGCTGGTCTGATAGAGCCTGGTGGAACCCCTGAGACCATGGTTCCTAGCTTCCCTTCAGGTCTGGAATTGAACCCACTGCTGTGGCTTCCAGTCAAACAAAAGACAAGCATATGAGCTGAACATTTACATTAGGTAGACACATTCCCTAGAGAGATCAATCATGAGGGAATAGAAGAGCTGTGTATGCACATGGAGACAGCTAGGCAGGCAGGAGTACATGGGAGGGAAGGACACAGGGAAAAGGTGGCTATGGGGAGAAAGTGGGAGAAGAGCTGTTGCACTGTGTGAGATAGCAGTCAATGTAATGAAACAAAGTGTATGTGAACTGCTGTATGGAAGATGAATTTGCTCTGTAAACTTTCACCCAAATCACAGTAAATTTAAAAAAAAAAAAAAAGAAAGGAAGAAATCCAATAGGGGTCGCTATGAGTTGGAATCAACTCAACAGCAGTAGGTTTGGTTTGGTTTTAATCTTTATGGTAGGAGATCACTATGTCTTTCTCCCACAGAGACTTTGGGTGGGTTTGAACCACCAACCTTTTGGTTAGCAGTTGAGTGCTTAACTGTTGTGCTACCAGGATGCCCTCATTTTGGAGTAAAGGTGATGAACTTAGTCCTAAAGTTTGAAATGATGGCAAGCTGCCCAAGGAAAGATGTCTAGAATATGGTCAGAAATACAGTACTTCCTGGAACATAGTGAGAGGATAGAGGCAACTACGTTTTCTGTTAGAGACAAGACTGAAAGAAGCATGTAAATAGAAGTGATACTTGACTCATGAGAAGAAACCAACTCATTGGAGATAAATATCAGAACATTAGGGAAACATCTACAGTTAGGAAAAAGCAAAAGAATGTAGAGGGTTGATCAAAAGTGAGGACAACATCCAGGAAAGTCCTCTTTCTTGGAAACTGATGGAAAAATCTCAATAAATGGATAATTGATAGTATCTATTACATTGTCAGTAGATTGGAAACAACATAGATATTCATCAAGAAGGATTTGTTGAGTAAATTAGAGTACACATATGTAAAGGAAAACTATGCAACCTTTAAAAAGTGGTTGCAAAGTAAAAAAAAAAAAAAAAAAAAAAACAAGCCTTCCTTCAAAATTCAATACTAAATTCATTACATTTACTCTAAACTGACTCCCATTCCCAAGTACATTATATGTGTCAATGAGATAGATACCCTCTTTCTCCTTCATTTCCTTTATTCAACCCTTTGGCATTTAAGTATTTGTGAGGAGGCAGTCCTTTGGATAGGTCGTTTTCTCCATTCCTCTCCCTGCTGGCATCTGTATGCTCCCTGGCTGTCTAAAAATACAGGGACAACCAGAGTACATTACAGATTTTCTGTGTTGCACCTCAGATTTGGTGCAGCAAAGCAGGTCTGGTGGTATTGTCACTCGGTGCTTTATTAAGTATTTCAACATTTTTCATGTGTCCAATTCAGTGATGCTTAGTTATGTTTTTCATGATATGCAATCATCACCACTAACTGTTTCCAAATTTTACCATCATTCTTTAGAGAAGCTCAGGAGCCTGGTGTTTAAAGCATTTGGCTGCTAACCAAAAACTTGGCAACTGGAACCTACCAGCAACACTGTGGGAGAAAGATGAGGCAGTCTGCTTCCACAAAGATTTACAGCCTTGGAAATCTTACGAGACATTCTACTCTGTCCTAAAGGGTCACTATGAGTCAGAATTGACCCAATAGCAGTGGGTTTGGTTTGGTTTAAGAGAAGTTTGTTCCCCACTAAACTGACATAGAAAATATTTTAGAACAATTGATTAAAAAGAATAATAATAACAACAACAACAAAACAGTTTAAAGAACACTGTGTACAATGTGATCCTATTTAAATTAAAAAAAAAGAAAACTAAAATATATAAAGAGATATGTATGGAAAGTGCTTGAAATGATGTTTTGTGATTACCAATGATTATATATGATAAGATCAAAGATGATTTTTACTGTTTCTTTGCACATTTCCAGATAACTTTTATTATTGTAGTACAAATATACGTGAAAAATCATTTTTTATAATAAGCATTTGTCATTCTTACAGAAATAAAGTATTTTTACAAACGAATAATTCTACTTCTCATCACAAGAGTTAGTATTGTGGTGTTCTATTCTTGAGTTATCTGTTGACCCACATTGAGTCCCTCTGTCACTTCCTGGTCATTTGTTCAGCCCTAGAGTGTCTTCCTGAAGTTTATCCCCATTGGTTGGACCTCCCTAGCTCTGTGTTGTTTTTGTTTTGGGTGCTGGGGAGTTGGTTCTGCCCAGTCCTGTACCATCCTCACAATCACTGCTATATTTGAGCCCATTGTTGCAGCCAATGTGTCATTCCATATCATTAAGGGTCTTCCTCTTTTTTGCTGACCCTTTACTAAGAATGATGTCCTTCCCCAAGAACTGGTCCCTCCTGATAACACATCCAAAAAAGTTGAGATGAAGTCTTACCATCCTCACTTCTAAGGATGATTCCAGCTGTATTTATTCCAAGATAAATTTGTTTATTCTTCTGGCAATCTGTGGTATACTCAATATTCTTCACCAATGCAACGATTCAAATGAGTCAATTCTTCTTCCATCTTCCTTATCCATTGTCTGGCTTTCACATGCATTAGAGGCAATTGAAAATTTTATGAATTTTGTCAGGTGTACTTTAATCCTCAAAGTGGTTTCTTTGCTTTTTAACACATTAAAGAGGTCTTTTACAGAAGATTTGCCAATGCAATACATCATTTGATTTGACTGCTGCTTCCATGGGTACTGATTGTGCATCCAAGTAAAACGAAATCTTTGACAACGTTAATCTTTTCTCTGTTTATCATGAGGCTGCTTATTGGTCCAGTTGTGATTTTTGTTTTCTTTATGTTAAGGGACAATCCATACTGAAGGCTGTAGTCTTTGATCTGCAACAGTAAATGTTTCAAGTCATCTTACCTTTCAGCAAGCAAAGTTGTGTCATCTGCATATCGCTGGTTGTTGATGAGCCTTCCTCCAATCCTGATGCCATGCTTTTCTTCATATAGTCCAGCTTCTCAGATTATTTGCTCAGCATACAGATTGAGAAAGCATCAGGAAAGGATATAACCTTGATGCACACCCTTCTTGGTTTTAAACCATGTTCTGTTCAAATGACAGCTTCTTTGGTCAATGAACATATTCCTCATGAGCACAATTAAGTGTTCTGGAATTTCCTTTCTTCATTTCTTCACAGTATTATGACTAATTTGTTATGATCCACATAGTAGAATGCCTTTGCATAGTCAATAAAACACAGGTAAACATCTTTCTCGTATTCCTTGGTTTCAGCTAAGATAAATCTAACATCAGCAAATAACAGCCCTCATTCCATGTCCTCTTCTGAATCCAGTTTGAATTTCTGGAAGTTCCCTGTCAATATATTGCTGCAACTGTTTTTTAATTATCTTCAGCAAAATTTAACTTGCTTATGATACTCATTATATTATCCAACAATTTCCACATTCTGTTGTATCACCTTTCTTTGAAATGCGTACAAATATGGATCTCTTCCAGTTGGTTGACCAGGTAGCTGTCTTCCAAATTTCTTGATGTAAATAAGTAAGTACCTTCAGTGCTGCATCCAATTGTTGAAACATCTCAGCGAGTATTCCTTCAATTCTTGGAGCCTTGTTTTTCACCAATTCCTTCAGTGCAGATTGGACTTTTTCCTTCAATACCATTGGTTGTTGATCATATGCAACCTCCTGAAATATTTGAATGTTGACCAATTCTTTTTGGTATAGTGACACTGTGTATTCCTTTCATCTTTTTTTGATGCTTCCTGCATCATTTAATATTTGGCCCATAGAATCCTTCCATATTACAACTCAAGGCCTGACTTTTTTTCTTCAGATCTTTCAACTTGAGAAACACTGAACATGTTCTTCCCTTTTGGTTTTCTAACTCCAGGTCTTTGTGTATTTCATTATAATACTTTACTTTGTCTTTTGGAGCTGCCCGTTGAAATCTGTTCAGTTGTTTTATTTCATCATTTCTCCCATTAGTTTCAGCTACTCTCCATTCAACAGCAAGTTTCAGAATCTCTTTTGCCATCCATTTTGGTCTTTTCTTCCTTTCCTGTCTTTTTAATGACCTTTTGCTTTCTTCATGTATGAGGTTCTTGATGTCATCCTGACACTTCATCTGGTCTTTTGTCATTGGTGTTCAATGCATCAAATCTACTCTTCAGACAGTCTCTAAATTCAGGAGGGATGTAATCAAGATCATATTTTGGCTCTTGTGGACTTGTTTTAATTGTCTTCAGTTTCAACTTGAACTTACATATGAGCAATTGATAGTCTGTTCCACAATCACCTCCTGGCTTTTATTTGTTTGTTTTATTGTGATTTGGGTCAAAATTTACAGAGCAAATTCACTTTCCATACAGCAGTTCACATATACTTTGTCTCATGACATTGACTACAATTTTCCACAATGCAATAGCTCCCTTCTCACTTCCTCCCCATAGTTACCTCTTCCCTGTGTCCTTCCCTCCATGCACTCTTGCCCAGTGAGCTTTCTCCCTGTGCATACACAGCCCTTCTATTCTTCATGATTGATCTCTCCAAGGAGTGTATCTACTTCAGATAAATGTTCACATCATACATCTATCTTTTGTTCGGCTGGAAGCCACAGGAGTGGGTTGAATTCCAGACCTGAAGGGCAGCTAGGAGCCATAGTCTCAGTGTTTCCATCAGGTTCTAGTAGACCAGCAAACCTGGTCCTTTTTTTTTTTTTTTTTTTTCCAAATGATTTTGAGTTTTGTTTCATATTGTTCTCTCACTCTATCCAGGATCTCCTACATAAATCCCCCTCTGAATGGTTGACAGTGGTAGCCAGGGACCATCTAGTTCTTCTGGTCTCGTAGTCATATAAGCTGAGGATCACATGGTGTACCAGTCATTTGGACTAATTGTTTCCATAAATCTTTGGTTTTCTTCATTCTTCTTTGCTCTGGATGAGGAGAAACCCATCATTGCATTTATATGGCTGCTTGCAAGCCTTTAAGATACCAGTCGCTACTCGCCAAAGTAGGAGGTGGAACAATTTTTTGTGTAGTATGTTATGCCAATTGAGCTTGATGTCCCCTATGACTATGGTTCCAAGCACACAGGTCCAACTACTCGCTCCCTCTGGGTAGCCAGCTGTGCCCAAGAAGTGACTACAGCCTTGTCCCTTGTCAGCTCTACGGTACACCTGGGAATTCTTACAGAATATAGCAATACACTTATAGAAACATTGTCTTCCAACTCTATACATGGTCTTGGGCACACTCTCCCCTGCATAGACATACCTAGTAGTTCAGCCTGTCCACCCATCTATCCACCTGCATATCCATGTTTGGCTTCACTGACAATGCAGTACTGTCTGTGCTAAATGGTTCATCTTTGTTGTTTGTACCTCCCATGTACCTCCCTATGTCTTCCTCTCCCTCAATGCCACTGTGCTGATCATTAACATTTGGTACATTGCCCTTCTCTTCACCCAAATCAGTGCTTGTCACTACTTATCTAACAGTGTTCCCTCCCCTCGTATCTTATCCCTGGTAACCAACAAAGAAAATTTCCTTCCATATATAAACCTTTCCTTGACTGTGTACAATAACAGAATAAAATAATATATGTCCTTCTGTGATTGACTTATTTCACTCAGCGTAATGTCCTCCGAGTTCATCCACATTATGTGGTGTTTTGGAGATTCTATATTATTCTTTAGGGTTGGTGCTTGAACAATTTCTCTTAGAAAGATCAGCACGAGGCTGGTCCCCATGAGGCGGAGGTCAAAGATGTCCCAAATGTCCAAACTACCATGCCACTCCATCATCTCAGACATTAAC
>NW_006921886.1:2995408-2999116 GCF_000298275.1 Orycteropus afer afer
ATATGTCTATTCTTGTCCTGGCTCTCACTTCTTTAGGATATATGACTAGTAATGGAATGGCTGGGTCAAATGGTATTTCCAATTCCAACTTTTTAAGGAATCACCATACTGCTTTCCACAATGGTTGTACCATTTAGCAATCCCACCAGCAGTGTATGAGAGTCCCAATCTCTTCGCATCCTTGCCAGCATTTGTTATATTCTGTCTTATTGAACTTTGCTATTAGTGCTGGGGCAAGATGGTATCTCATTGTTGTTTTTATTTTCATCTCTCTAATGGCTAATGATCATGAGCATTTCTTCACGTTGGCTGCCTGAATATCCTCTTTGGTGAAGTGTCTATTCATGTCTTCTGCCCATTTTTTAATTGGATTATTTGTCTTTTTGTTGTTGAGGTACCTGGCCTTGTTTTGACTGATGATATTGAACTTCTCCAACGCCTCTTTCCACAGATGTAGTCAATTTGATTCCTTTGATTTTTTTGCCCATAAAATCCTTCAATATTGCAACTTAAGCCTTGAATTTTTTCTTGAGTTCTTTAAACTTGAGAAATGTCAAGGATGTTCTTCTCTTTTGGATTTCTTTCCCTGGCTCTTTAGTTATTATTAATCCAGATCTCTAGTGTCCTCTGAACTGCTTTGTGGAGGAAAAATGGCCTGTAGTCAATAATTTAGAGAGATGTGAACATCATACCACTTTCTGAAGTATTGCCAAGCACATGTTCACATTCACAAATTGGTGAAATTACTCATGAAGATAAATCTATTTAACATTTAATCTCAAGTATAGTAAGAATTGTGAGGATGACACGGGACCGGGCAGTATTCCATTCTGTTGTTCATGGGGTCTTTGTGAGTCAGAGCTGACTTGATGACACCTAACAACATTTAATCTAACATTTCCTAAAATTAATTGAACACAAGACCCTTTTCTTGTTTTATCAACTGTTAATATACTATGAAAATAGTGTCTGCAGAGAAGACTATGAGAGTTATTCATTTAAATGTTGGCCCCGTGCTTTGTTATGGATTTTCAGTTTTTCCTGAATGAAAGTCAGATTAACTTGTATATATAATCCCTAAAAAATCATTTGGCATCTCTCCAAGGGTCAGGCCAGTCTCTAAATTTCTCTTTGTTCTGTGGTAAGTGTCTATCATAATGGTCTGCCAAACAAGTTTCAGATTCTGAGCAAGTGTTCTAAACATTTGGACTTTTCCAAGTTTCTGTCTGAAAATAAAATAATGGAAATTCCAAAAGTTTGCTCCTTTATAGGAACTTTTTCAAATACCACTTTTCCTTCATTATCCAGAAGCTAGAAAGAGGTAGAGATCTCTGGTGGCATAATGCATAAGGCACATGACTGCTAACCAGAAGGCTGGCAATTCAAACCCACCAGCCACTCCTTGGAAGAAAGACTGGGCAATGTACTTCCATGATGATACAGCTTCAGAAACCCAAGGAGGGATCACATTTCTGTGATATAAAATTAAATTAATCAGATTTTGTTCTCAGAGGGTTATTTTTTAAAATATTTTGTCTAACTAATATATGTTTTCATTGTAGATAAGGTGAAAATAGAGATAAACAGAAGACATACATAACTGGAAAAAATTATCATACAAAGTTTGCAGCTTGCTTTCAAAAGATGTTCATATTCTCATTCACTAATTGGCTTTTTCACTCTGATATAAAGTTCTAGGTGATCATTTATCTGTAAAGTGTGTGGAAACAAAGTCACTTTAATTTATGGTGCAAAGAAAAAAAAAACAACTAAACTCAGTGCCATTGAGTTGATATGACTCATAGTGACCCCCATTGGGTTTCTGAGGCGATAAATATTTACGGGAGTAGATTGCCTCATCTTCCTTCCATGGAGCATCTGGTGGGTTTAAATTCACCAGTAATCAAATGCCTTAGACATTGTGCCAACAGAGCATCTTTTAATTTATGATAACCAAAAAAAGGATAAGCTGTGCAAAATTTAAATTATATTTTGTTTTTAAGAGTGTGTAACTACAATGAATCTTTCCATTGGTCCAATATTAAAAAAAAAAAAAAAAAAAACAGGCCAATCCAAAATTCATGGAAAGGGAAGGAAGGGTAAAGAAGAAGAAAAAAAATCACAGAATAACTCAAAATACCAAATTTTGATCTGATCTATGGAACAGAACATAGGTATTAATAATAACCATAAAATGAGCACTTGCCAGATACCAGATAGTTGCTAAGCCCTTTCATTTGCATTAACTTATGTCAGTCTCACAACCAACCAATGAGATCAGTACCATCATTCTATCATGCCCCTTTTATAGATTAGGGAATTAAGGAATAATGAGATGAAATAATTTCCCTTAAGTCACACATTAATAGTAGCAGATAGCAATTTGGCTTTTGTTTTCCTTTCCTTTTTTCCCCTTCCCTTTCTTAATAATTTGATCCAAAAAACTATTAAGTAAATAATTCAAGGTAGGTGCCAGCACCTGGAGGAGTCTCAAAGCAGAGCATCAAAGTCAGAGAGGAGCAAGGAACATGGTGTACAGCCCAACATGGGGATCAGAGTCAGAACAGGTGAAGGAAGCATCTGCACAAGCGTATGTGTGTGACCAGTATTATGGATTGAATTCTGTCCCCCAAAATGTGTGTTGTAAACCCTAACCCTAATATCTTATACTCCCATTTGTGAGTGACTTTTCCTCGTTATATTAACAAGGCTGTATTCATAAGGGGGGTGTGTCAAGAAAATCTCTCTTGAGATATTAAAGAAAAGCAGATTGAGCAAGCAACAAAGCAAACAAGCACAGTTGAGGAGAGATGGATGCCATGCCACGTGAGATCTCCAAGGAAAAGAGAAAAGGATCTTCACCAGAGCCAACAGAGAGACAAAGCCTCTCCTAGAGCAGACACTCTGAATTTGAACTTCCAGCCTCATGAACTGTGAGAAAATGATATTGTTCGTCAAAGCCACCCACTTGTGGCATTTCTCTTGTAGCAGCACTGGATAACTGTGACACTAGGTTATTTTGTGCTAGAGCCCAAGTAGAGTCACTTTCCCTTTGCTTCTTAAGCCCCAGATGCTCTTTCCTATCTCTGGACCATGCGTACACTGTTGCCCCTGCCTGAGGTGTGAGGGATTGAATTATGTCCCCCCAAAGAAGATAGGTTGAAATCCTAACTCCTGCACCTGCAAATGTAACCTTGTTTGGAAACAGGGTCTTTGAAGATATTATCAGTAAGTTTAACATGAGGTTATAATGGAATAAGGCAGATCCTCATCCTGAATGACTAATGTCCTTATGAAAGAGGAGAAAATACAGAGACAAGGAGACAGAGGAAGGATGCCATGTGAGTCTGCAGCTGCAAGTCAAAGAACGTCTGGAAATACCAGAAGCCAGGAGAACAGCATGGAAAGAGATTCTCCCTTAGAACCTCAGAGGGAATCAATATGGCCAACACCTTGACCTCAGACTTCCAGCTTCCAGGACTATGAGACAATAACTTTCTGTTCTTATAAGACATGAAGCTTATCTTATATTGTTCTGGTAGACCTAGGAAACTAATACATGGGACATATAATGCCCTATTTTTCATCAGGCTAACTCCTATTCATTCTTTAGATCCCAGTTAAAAAGTTGCTTCCTCTGAGAGACCTTCTTGATACCTGTGTTGGATTGGGTTCTCTAGAGAAACACAAAAACCAGCAAAGTATATA
>NW_006921886.1:3005831-3027610 GCF_000298275.1 Orycteropus afer afer
CATATATCTGGAATCCTGTTTTTTCCAGTTTGTTCCTGGGATAGTATTACAGGTAGGCCACACCCCTGGGGAAACTCCCCCTAGACTGACCGGCCGCTTAGGACATAGTCATGTGATCCATCATGGGAACACCACTCACAAGTGAAGTCCAGCCAAGTTGACAGATCTTCAACTATCACAATACCTTCCCCTCTTCCTCCCCACCCCCACATTTCAATCTAAGTTAATTCCCTCATTATTCTTTTCATAGCACTTCTCCTTTTCTTTTATATAGAACTCCACATAATTGTAACTGCAAACTTGTCTGTATGTTTGCTTGTTTAATGTCTGTTTCCTTCATCAGATTCAAGTTACTGGGGACCAGTGATGTGAACACTACTATCAAGGCATCATGTAGGCAGACAGAGCCTGCACAAAATAGACACACAGATATTGTTGAATGAATGAATAATTCCATCCTGAATGTTTTTCTTTACCAATAAATATTCTTTTAAAACATACTTGTTCACGTTGCACACTATTCTACTGCATAATGGTCCCTGCTAAAGACCACTTTGGTACTGCCTCATCCAGAATTTACTTAAAGAAATGACGCATTTAAAAATTACTTTAAAGGAAAGAAACTAGCTAAGATACTTACAAAAACCCAAGTGGCAGTTACGTGTTTAGAAGCCTACAGTGGCTTAAAGTCCCAACTGAAGATACCAGGGCATCATAACTGAAAGTGGCCTTGTAGATCACCTTAGACAAATCACTCACCTTGACTTGTCCAAGGTCCCACAATGAAATATAGGACCTAACACTTTGTAAATTAAACACCAGTTGTTGTCTCAGCTAGTGCATTTTCCTGGTTGCTCTCTTTATACTACTATGTCTAACCATGGAATAACTTCCCATGCCTTTCTAACAACAAAGGCTGAAGACAGGAATTGCAAGCTCAAATGCTGTAGAGGCAGAAAAGTACAGTAAAGCAAGGACACATTTTTGTGGGAAATGGAGGGAACTGGGTCAGGATGCCCATCTAAAAGTTCAGCTGTTCTTCCACTCCAGCAGAATTTTGTCCTGTGTGAATGAGGTCTCAACATTGTCAGTCTTCGAATTTTCAAGAGAAATCAGAAATTCAGAGTTCTGGTGGTGCGGTGCCTAAGGCATTTGACTGCTAACTAGAAGGTTGGCAGTTCAAATCCACCAGCTGCTCCATGGAAGGAAGATGGGGCAAACTACTTCCACAAAGATTTACCACCTTGGAAAACCAGTGGGGGTAGCTATGAGTCACAATCATTCCATGGTAGTGAGTTGTTTGTTTTTTTTTTTTAATTTTGTAAAACACATTTTTAGAGCTACTCTTTTCATCTACTATTCCTCTGTTTTTTATAGTTCTCTGTACTTTTTATTATATTTTTATTACTTTTTATTTATTATTTATTACTTGTTACTCAACCCGCTGTTATAATTCCAGTCATGCATCACTTAACATCCGCATAATGGTCTGTGAAATAAGATGTTATATGATTTGGACGTTGTGTGAACACATATTATATGCAGGCAGTCCCTGGATTACAAACAAGTTCCATTCCTAAGTCTGTTTTTAAGTAGAATTTGTACGTAAGTTGGAATGCTTATGTATGGTTCATATCTAACATTAGTCAAGTATTTGTCTTGTTCTTGCTGTTGTGTGCCGTCGAGTTGGACCTGAATCATAGCGACTGCTCCTTGGGTTTCCAAGGTGGTATCACTACGGAAGTAGATTGCCCAACCTTCCTTCTAAGGAGTGGCTGGTGGGTTTGAACCGCTAGCCTTCTGGTTAGCAGTCAAGTCCCTTAGGCACTATGCTACCAGAGCTCCCAGTATTTGTCTTAGTATATCATATATAGTGTAACTTTCCATGCATAAAAAAACATTAAAGACACTTCCAGATGCAATAAAACATTTTTAACATAATAACATGTTAATAATAATAACGTTTTGATTCATGTCAAAAATAAGTGACATGAATAACAAATAAGTTTGTTACTATGAATAATTGTATGTATCTCAAATTTTTAATATGATAGGCTTTACAGGGATTGGGACCAAGACATCACTTGAATGAATATCATGCACCACATTAAGTGTTATGAATACATTATATATTTGCTGCTAAAATTAGTGTGGTTTCTCTGTCCTGATTGGACCCTGATAAAGAGAAATCTGGTCTCTATGAATTTTATGATATTTTTCCAGTAGCAATTTTTGCAAGTTTAATAGATTTAAAACTTTTTTTAAAAAATGTATTTGCATAAGTAAAACTTTAGTTATGAGGAAAAGATTGACACCAGAAAAGGATTTCCAATAAGTGTATCATATTTAACAACCAAGAAACATTGCAAACCTTTTATGAATAAAAACCTAAAAGCACACTATGATTTTTGGACCTTGAAGATACTTTCACTCAAGGATAGCAAAACATGTCATCTTAAATGCCAACTCTGATTCAGGGTAGTGGCAATATGTGTTGAGAAGGATCTTAAGGTCAGAAAGCAATGACTGATTTGTGTTGTGTCTGCTACAGGTGAGGAAGAAGGGTTGGTGGGAAAAGCATGGCTATTTGTCAGCCATTACCAGTAGCCAATTTCATAGATTTTGAAGAAATGGAGGCACAGAGATCTAAGTGACTTGCCCAAAACAAAACTATGCAAGGTAAAAGTTGGGCTAGATCAGTACTTATGACTTCCAGCCCACTGCTCTTTACATGGGAGCTCTGGTAGCATAGTGCCTAAGGCATTTGACTGCTAACCAGAAGGCTGGTGGTTCAAATCCACCAGCCACTCCTCAGAAGGAAGGTTGGTCAATCTACTTCTACAGAGGTACTGCCTCAGAAACCCAAGGAGGGGTTGCTATGAGTCGAAATAGAATCAATGGCAGTGTGGTGTTTTTTGTTTTTTGGCTTTTTACAGGTTGCTGTTCTAACTAATGATGGTTTGAGGTCAGGTTAAGAAGATGGAACAAACAAGTGTCAGATAAGGCTGTTAGCTCATATAACTATTAGGGTCCAAGTGTGTAGTCTTAGAAATCAGATTTATTGCACACCATAGCCACAGTAGACTTGGAATAAAATGGACATATAGAGAGTTTTTGTTTGTTTGTTTGTTTGGTCTAACTCTAGAAACAGGATGTTGGAAGAGTCAAATTAAGAAAGCTCAATGCTTTACCAAAAGCTGCATCAAATCTATTCTTAAATGGGCTCTAGATTCAGGTGGGATATATTCAAGGTCATATTTTGGCTCTCGTAGACTTGATTAATTAAATCAAAATTTTATTCAGCTTTAACTTAAACTTGCATAGGGGCAGTTAATGGTCTATTCCACAGTCAGACCATGGCCTTGTTCTGACTGATGATATTGAATTTCTCCATCTTGTCTTCCCACAGTTGTAATAGATTTGATTCCTGTGTACTCCACCTGGCAAAGTTCACAAGTATAGCCACTATTTATGTTGTTGAAAAACTGTATTTGCAATGAATAAGTCATTGGTCATAAAAGAAAGAAATCCTTGACAACTTCAATCTTTTCGCCATTTATCACGATGTTGCTTATTGGTCCTGTTGTGAGGATTTTTGTTTCCTTTGTGTTGGGTGCAATCCATACTGAAGGATGTGATCTTTGATCTTCACCAACGAGTGCTTCAAGTCTTCTTTCCACTCACTAGTGACTGAGATATTGATGTTTTCGTGTGTTCTATTTCATCTTTGACAACTGTCAATTTTCCTAGATTCATACTTCATACATTTGCTTATTAATGGATGTTTGCAGCTGTTTCTTCTCATTTTGAGTCATGCCACATCAGCATATGACAATCCCAAAAGCTTTATTCAATCCATTTTATTAAGGTTGACTCTACTTTGAGGAAGCAACTCTTCTTCAATCCTGTTTTGAGTGCCTTCCAACATGAGTGGGACATCTTCCAGCACTATATCAGACAGTGATTCACTGCTATTCCTACAAGGTTTTCCGTGGCCATTTTTTTCAGAAATGGACTGCCATATCCTTCTTCCTAGTCTGTCTTAGTCTGGAAGCTCCGCTGAAACCTATCCACCATGGGTGACCCTGATGGATAATAGCTAATGATGGTTTTGACTTTAGAGTCTAGAGAAAATATTTTCTTGGAAAATATTTTATGTCCACTTCAGGTATTTAGACCATGTGTATTACACCTCCTTGCACAAATTTTCTTATTCAAATGCTGAGTGGAAAACTCTTTTCCATCTCTATGGAAGCAGATTGCCCAATCTTCCTTCTAAGGAGTGCCTTCTGGGTTTGAACTGCCAGCTTTCTGGTTAGCAGTCACATGCCTTAGGCACTGTGCCACCAGAGCTCCTATCCCATTTAATGGAGTATAACATCTAAAATACAGATGAGATGCACTTCCCATTCTTGCCTGCTGTTGTTCTTGCCTGTGGAGGGCTTATTTGTCCTTCAGTGGAACACATGAGAGTGACCTCAAATACTGAAGCTCAAAAATCTAGTCAAAGGCAGCCCAAGTCCGAACTTTCCGAGCTGTTGTTATTGTTGGGTGCTGACAGTTGATTCTGACTTACATTGACCCAATGTGACAGAGAAGAACTGTCCCATAGGGCTTTCTGGGTTGTAATCTTTATGGAAGGAAATTGTCACATCTCTCTGCCACAGAGCCACTGGTTGGGTTCAAACTGTCAGCCTTTTGGTTAACAGCCAAGCACTTAACCATTTACTCCATATAGGGATTACTTTCCTACTAGACTTCAGAATAAGGAGGTTTTTGAAGTGCCTTTCTCACTTAAGGATATAGTGTAAGTACAGTTAAGAAAAAACAAAGAGGCAATAGGAGAAATTCATATCTCTTTAAATTAAATGTTCAGTTTATTAGTAGCTAGAAGGAGCTTTGGTAGTATAGTGCCTAAGGCATTTGACTGCTAACCAGAAGGCTGGTGGTTAAACCCACCCGCCACTCCTTGGAAGGATGATGGGGCAATCTATCTACTTCTGTAATGATACCACCTTGGAAACCCAAGGAGGGATTGCTATGAGTCAGGTCCAACTCGATGGCACATAACAACAACAAAAACAGAAACATGATGACCTGTTTTTGGTATTTTTTAAGTAGAAGTAGTTTTGAAAATGCATTCTCTTTTTACCTCAGGCACTGTACTTTCTGTTTATTGAAAGTTTTGTCTGTACATCAGTCTATTAAGTATGCCACATGACTGGAGCTAACCTATGAAAAGGTGATTTTGGAAGACATTCTCCTTTCAATTCTTCTTTTCCATTGTGTATATTAATTAATAATACCTCAGCCAAGACAGAAAACTATTTCAGCTCTAACATTCATTTCCATTCTACTTTTGACTAGAAAAGTCACAAGTAACCAGTTACTACCTGATACACTCTTTTGTGTGTGTTTTACATATCAGGATTTAGTGCAATAATTGTTGTATTTAAAGAAAAACCTAAATTAGTACATGAAATTATTGTTTAATTAAAATAATATTGAATCTTGTTAACATTCGTTACTCTGCTTGTTAAAAGGACCACCAAGTGAATACAAGAGAAAATACATTAATAATGTTGTTTGTTATGTGCCATCAAGTTGGACCCGACTCATAGCGACCCCTCCTTAGGTTTCCGATGCAGTATCACTACGGAAGTAGATTGCCCAACCTTCCTTCCGAGGAGTGGCTGGTGGGTTTGAACCCCAGCCTTCTGGTTAGCAGTCTATGCTACCAGAGCTCTCACATAAATAATAGAAGACATTTAAACAGTGGAATACGTGCCATCTTGTGGTAAAGTGTGGGAACTACAGCGATTGTTAAAACCAAGCTGCTAAATGCTAAAACCCTCCGGTGCATTATTTCTCCACATAGCATTGCTGCTCATTTAAATAATTAATACTACCAGTGTAATAGCTTTATTTTTTTTTTTACATAATCACTCATAACCATTTTGATTGACATATAATCCCGAGTAAATTGCAAGGGCATTGATATTCCTTCAAACTTATCAAATCTTATTGGCTTCCTTGCTGAAATCAGTTCTTAAAAGATTGCTTCTCAGCCCACTATATCCTAGTAGTTTGATACTAATGCAGCCCATCCAATGTATACAACACTTTAAGATTTAAGCCTATCCAACAACATCATTTTTTTCCTCCCTCACCCGACATTGCAACAGCAACAGCTAACACATTAAAAAGAAAAGTTGCCATCAAATCGATTTCAAATGACAGTGACCATGTGTGTGAGGGTGGAACGCTGCTCCATGAGGCTTTCAAGGAGTGATTTTTCAGAAACAGACAGCCAGGCCTTTCTGCTGAGACCCTTCTGGGTGCACTTGAACTCCAGCCTTTCAGTTGGTGGCCAAGCACTTAATCACTTGCACCAGCAGGAACTCCAGCTAACACCGGTTGAGTATTAACCAGCCCTTACAACAATGCTATGAATTAGGAATTATTACTATCTCCCTCATTTTAAGTTAAGAAGCAACTGAGGCACAGAGAGGTTAGTAATGTATAAGACTATGGTGAAAAAAGATCTTCAACTATTGAAACTGTGACTTTCATAGCACACAAATCAAAGTTTTCATTCAAAATCTCAAAAACCTATGTAGTTTACATCACAACATGTTGTTGTTGTTGTTGTTATGTGCCATCGAGTCGGACCCAACTCATAGCGACCCCTCCTTGGGTTGCCAAGGCAGTATCACTAAGGAAGTAGATTGCCCCATCTTCCCTCCGAGGAGTTGCTAGTGGGTTTGAACATCACAATATAGGATAAGAAATTTTATAAATTCCAGGTATCAGAGTTCTACTGAAGCCATACTAAGCCAGAAGACACAGATGAATGACCTCAATATGAGGACTTCACAAAATCTCCCTTTGACAGAATGCTAGTAGCTTTAAGTAACTATCTTGTAGTACTAATGTTGATTTGGAGTATTCACCCATACAATAGGGAAATGAAAAAATTAAGGCCAACATAACAACCTCTTCATGAAATTAAGACTCCTTCTTCCTTCTTTATTTTTTTGAGTCATGGTCTTTCTTAGTTTGGTGTTTTAAAAGCTAAAATGATAGTAGTTACTTTTCCCTCAGTCCAGATCACATGATTCTTCCAGAAAAACTCATTCATTGCCAGTTGAGTCGATTCCACTTAGAGCGATCCTATACCAAACCGAGGGAGCTCTGGTGGCGTAGTGCCTAAGGCACTTGACTGCTTACCAGAAGGCTGGAGGTTCAAACCCACCACTCACTCCTTGGAAGGAAGATTGGGAAATCTACTTCCCTAATGATACCGCCTCCGAAACCCAAGGAGGGGTCTCTATGAGTTGAATGGACTCTACGTCAGTGAGTTTGGTTTTTATACCAAACCAAAACCAAAACCACTGCTATGTGGTGGATTTCAACTATAGCAACCCCCGTTGGGTTTCTGAGGCTGTAAATCTTTATGGAAGTAGATCACCCCACCTTTCTTCTGCAGAGGGGTTGGTGGGTTTGAACCACCAACCTTCTGGTTATCAGTCCAATGCCTTGGGCATTGTGCCACCAGAGCTCCTTACAGTAACCCTATGTTGTTGTTGTTATGTGCTGTCGAGTCGGCCCCGACTCATAGCGACCCCTCCTTGGGTTTCCGAGGCAGTATCACTACGGAAGTAGGATTGCCCAACCTTCCTTCCGAGGAGTGGCTGGTGGGTTTGAACCGCCAGCCTTCTGGTTAGCAGTCAAGTGCTTTAGCCACTATGCTACCAGAGCTCCCACAGTAACTCTATAGGAAAGTATTATGATAAGGACTCAGCTGCTGACAGGTAGGGTGTTTGAACTCACCAGCTTCTCCCCAGGAGAAAGATGTGGTGGTCTGCTTTGGTAGAGGTTACAGCTTTAGAAACCTTAAGGAGCAATTTACTCTTTCCCAAAAGGAAACAGTAAATTGCTCCTTAAGGTTTCTAAAGCTGTAACCTCTACCAAAGCAGACCACCACATCTTTCTCCTGGGGAGAAGCTGGTGAGTTCAAACACCCTACCTGTCAGCAGCTGAGTCCTTATCATAATACTTTCTTCTGCATCAGGACTTTCAGGTACAGGGTAAGTCTTCCTTCCCCTGGAAGAAATGAAATGCAGATGGGCACTATAGTTCCAGCAATAATAAACAGCATGAACCTGCAAGAGGTAATTTGCAACAAGAAGGCAGGTGTAACACTGTGTAGAAATTTCTATCCCTCTGTCCAGAATTGTTGGTTTTTTTTTTTCAATTACAATTTTTGTACAGGAAAATATCCACATGGGCCAATATTCAAATAGCACAAAGGGCATACAGCAAAGAGCATGTTTTCCTTCCCATGCCCAGCAGGCAGCCAATGAACCAATGCTGTCAGCTTCATGACCAGCTTTCTTGGATATTATGCAACCGAGTAATTGTCTTTTTACCATAAAAATAGTACATTAATGACATGTGCTTCTGCACCTTCCTTGTTTTCATCTAACAGTATGGCTTAAAGATCTTGCCATAAGTACCTAGTTATTTTATACATGTTATGGTTGTATTCTTTCATATGAATTTATCCTTTAACCTATTCCTTATTGAATATTTAGGTGTGTTTTTTTTTTTAAATATGCATTTACTATTCTAAACAATGTTGCAAATAAAGTCTTGTGGAAGTCATTTTACACATGAACAGGTGTATCTTCTAAATTGCTCAAGGTGAAATTTTGAGTCAAAGGGTGTTTATGTTGATAACTGTGATGTAGAAAAGGGTATTTATATTGATAACTGTGATGTAGATTGTCAAATTAAGCTCAGAGTTGCATTGACTTACACACCCTGCCATAATGTTTCCTCAAATTTTTGACAATTGCTCTTTTCAATATATGAGTTTTAAAAATTAGGTTAAAAACTTATCTCCATAGCTTCTTGTTTGTTTGTTTGAGGTTAAATATTTTCATATTGAAGAACTATTTGTACCTTTCTCAGTTAACGGTTCACATCCCTCATGCCCTTTTGCTTTATTAAACTATTTTTCTCTCTTTAAATATTAGAGAAACTGGCCTTTTGATTGGCAAGTGCAATCCCTTCCCTTCCTCCCAATTTGTTATTTTCCTTTTGACTTGGCTTCTAAGTTTTTGGTCTGCATAACTTATTTTTGGCAAATGTGTAATCATTTCTTTTAGTTTGGGTTTGGTGTCATACTTAGGAAGCCCATCCTCACTGCAATTACTTTGAAAAGTCTCTCAGGGAGTTTCCAGCATTTACTGTTTCGTTTTTCTTTTCTACTTTAAATCTTTGATTCTATGGATATAAGGCATAAAATTTTTCCTTTGGGAAAGTAAGATATGCTATCATACTACTTTGATCTTTCTCATTAAACCCAGAACCATAACTTCCTTACTTTTCTATTTCTAGAAATTTTTGTAGTTGCTTTAGTAAGTAGGGTATTCATTGTCTCAAGATTTTTCTGATTGGCGTTTGAATATATAACAATTACTGATTTCTGCATATTAATATCACACCAAATCACTTTGTTGGGTTTGCTGGCTTATACATTTCAAATAATTCTCTTGAGGTTTTACTTTTATGTGTGTCTATTTATATATAGGAGACAAACAAAACCTCCCAAATATGTCCAAGGAGGTTCACTTCTTAACAACTATACACACACACACACACACATACACAAACTTAAAATTACATCAAAGAAATGGGTTATTTAAAATATTTTCCTTCCCAATATTTTCTCTTTTTTTCTTCTTATGCTGGAATACATGGTAGTTACAATGAACTACAATAACAGGTATCAACAGGGATCAGTCACAACATGTTAGCTGCCATCTCCAACTCATAGCAACCCTATGTACAACAGAAAAAAACACTGCTGGGTCATGTGCCATAACAACACAGAATGGAAAAAAAAAAAAAAGTTCCACAAACACTAAATACTTTTAACTATTGTCCTAATGAAGGTGCTCTGGTGGTGTCATGCCTAAGGCATTTGACTGATAACCAGAAGGTTGGTATTCAAACTTACCAGTCACTCCATGGAAGGAAGACTAGGCAATCTACTTCCATAAAGATTTGCCACCTCAGAAACCCAAAGGGGGTTGCTATGAGTCAGAATGGATTTGATGGCAGTGAGTTTAGTGGGGGTTTTTTTGTTGTTGTTATTGTTGTTAGTGTTCTAATGAAGGGATTGAGTTCTGTAATTATTAATTATCTTAAAAGTTCATGCATTGCTGATACACAGTAAAAGAAAAAACATGGTTGAGAAAGATATACACAAATTTCAAAAAAGTGATTTATTTTGAAGAGTGGGTGGGAGGAAAATGAAATGCCAAAGTTCATAAAATGGGCTTCTTCAAATTTGTCATTTTATATGTTAAAAAAGAAAAAAAAACTTGAAGCAAAATTGACTATTTGTTAAATCTGGGATGGTACATGGGACTCCATTACAAAACATTAGGTGCTTTTGCAAATATCTGGAATATTCATAATAGCAAGGAGTTCAGAAATACTTTTGACTGATCTTCTGGCATTCCCTAATTTTTATTTCAAAGAAATCAATTTGAGTCTGGCAAAAATAAGGGAGATTTTCCTGATCCTGGAAAACTCCTAAAATGTTTTATTTTCTCCTTCATATATCTTAGTAGAAGTTACATGTCTGCTTCCTCCAACAAGAATGTAATAGGTGGAAGCAGGTGATTTCTCTCTTGTCACAATTTCATCCCCAAAAATCTTAATATGGGTAGACACTCTGTTCTGGTTACCTAGTGCCGCTCTGACAGGAATTTACCACAAATGGGATAACCTTAACAAACAGGAGTTTATTCTTACAATTTGGAGGCTTTAAGTCCAAGTTCAAAGTGCCAGGCTCTAGCGGCTGGGTGAAAGCCCCTCAACCTTGGGGTCCAGCTCTGCCTCCTGCTCCTGGCCCACTGGAGCTAAAGGTATTTCTTCACTCAGACAACTGCTGGCTGCTGAGGCTGAGAAACCCCAAGATTGACAAGTAAAAAGGCACAGTCCCCATGTTACCAAACCACATGGGAGGCCATTAACTTAAGTCCATTGTAAGTCCCAAGGTCGGCAGAGCATCCAGGCTGCTGAGCAACGACACGGCTACATGCAGGGGCTAAGCTTGCCAAAGGCTAGAGACCATTCCCAAGGCTTCTCCTTAAATACAGGAAGCAGACCACATCCCAAAGGCAGCTACTCAGCTGCTTGTGGTAGATCCCACCATGGAGTTGATTGTCAGTCTCATCATGAGGAATAACTACCACCAGCTGCCCAGCCACTCAACTAGGCCCAGCCAAGTTGACACACAAACGTAACTACTACACACTCAATAGCTGTTGAAAGAGAAACCACTTCTATTAGTATTTATTTTCTGGATTTGGAATCCTGAATGTTATGTAAGTATAATAAAATAACCAGATTTTGTCTAAATAGGTTTTGTTTTAGAATAACAATATAAAACACACCCATAAACATGGAAGCTAAAGTTTCTTTTCTGATTATGGGCTTCTTCATTATTTTCATATATTCCAATTGCAATTAGAAATACTAAGTTCTGGAAATAATCTTTCCTCCTAGATAGGCTCTGACAGATATGTATTCACATAAGTAATCACGACTAAATTATTTTATAGCAACATCCTTGGGAACAAAATTAGAATCAAGCATGTAATGGCTAAGTACAGAATGTGGTTAGTTTCAAAAATTTATGAAGTCATGTATTTGATCCACAACTCGTCTATGTTTGTCACACTATGGTGGCTTACATGTTGCTGTGAGCCTGGAGACTATGCCACCAGTATTTCCAATGTCAGCAGCGTCACCCATGGTGGACAGGTTTCAGCAGAGCTTCCAAACTGCCACTAGAAAAAAGGAAGAGGTGGCCAACTTCTGGAAAAATTAGTCACTGAATACCTTATGAACAGCAGTGAAACATTGTCTGATATAGTGCTGGAAGGTAAGCTCCCCGGGTTGAAAGACACTCAAAAGACAACCAGGGAAGAGACTCAAATTACAACCTTGAGGATATCCCTTCTGAACTTAGAGAACATTTGAAGTACTGATTTGATGGACTGAACACCAATGACTAAAGACCTGAAGAGTTGTGGGATGACATCAAGATCATACATGAAGAAAGCAAAAGTTCATGAAAAAGAAAGTAAGACCTAAACGGATGTCAGAAGGTACGCTGAAACTTGTTCTTGAGAGTAGCTTAAGTGAATGGAAAACTGAAGAAGTAAAAGATCTGAACAGATTTCAAAAGGTAGCTCAAGAAGACAAAGTGTTACAATGAAATATACAAAGACCTGGAGTTAGAAAAGCAAAAGGGATGAATATCCCCAGTATTTCTCAAGCTGAAAGAACTGAAGAAAATACTCAAGCCTCAACTTGCAATATTGAAGGCTTCAATGAGCAAAATATTGAAATATACAGGAAGCATCAAAAGATGGAAGGAATTGGCATAGTGCCTAAGGCATGTGACTGCTAACTAGAAGGCTGGTGGTTCAAACCCACCAGCCACTCCTCGGATGGAAGACTGGGCAATCTACTTCCATAGAGATACCACCTTGGAAACTCAAGGAGGAGTCGCTATGAGTCAGAATTGAGTCAACAGCAGTGAGTTTGGTTTGGGTTGGTTTGGCACCAGAAAGAATTGAGAGATATTCAACCATTGCAGGAAACAGTATATATGACACTATATGACCAAGAACTAATGGTAGTAAAGGAAGAAGTCCCAAATTGCACTAAACCAAACCAAATCAAATGTACGGCCATTGAGTTGGATCTGACTCATAGTGACCCCTCCTTGAGTCTCTGAGGTAGTATCACTACGGAAGTGGATTGTCCAACCTTCCTTCTGAACAATGGCTGGTGAGTTTGAACTGCCAGACTTCTGGTTAGCAGCCACATGCCTTAGGCACTATGCCATCAGAGCTCCCAGCTGCGCTAAGGAATTGGCAAAAACAAGGAGTAGATGGAATACCCATTGAGATGTTTCAACAAATACATGCAACACTGCAAGCACTCACTTGTTCATGCCAAAAAATCTGGAAGATGGTTACCTGGCCAACCAACTGGAAGAGATTCATTATCTGTACTCATTCCAAACAAAGGTGATCCAACAGAATGTGCAAATTAGCAAACAGTATCATTAATAGCACAAGCAGGCAAAATTTTGCTGAATACACAATTGTTGAAGTAGTGTGTCTACAGGGAACTGTAAAAAATTCAAGCTTTACTCAGAAGAGGTCATGAAATGTCCTGATGTCAGCTGGATCTTGATTGAAAGCAAAGGAAACCAGAAAGATGTTTACCAGTGTTTATTGACTATGCAAAGGCATTTAACTATGTGAATCAGAACAAATTATCAGTAACATTGCAAAGAATGGGGATTCCAAAAGACTTAAATTAAGAGCTCAAGAGAAATCTGTGTATAGACTAAGAAGCAGTTGTTCGAAGAGAACAAAGGGTATAGCGTGGTTTAAAATCAGGGAAGATGTGCATCAGGGCAACCTTTCGCTATCTGTATGCAGAACAAATAATCTTAAAAGCTGGACTGTATGGAAAAAATAGCATCAGGATTAGAGGAAGACTCACTGCGTTATGCAGATGACACAATGTTGCATGCTAAAAGTGAAGATCACTGGAAGCATTTACTAATTAAGGTCAAAGACTAGTCTTCAGTATGGATTACACTTCAACACGTCGTTGATATTGTTGTTCGATGCCATCAAGTCAGCTCCGACTCATAGCAACCCTATGTACAATGGAATGAAACACTGCCCATTCCTGTACCAGCTTCACAATCTTTGCTACACTTGATCCCATCACTGCAGCCACTATGTCAATCCATTTCATTGAGGTTCTTCCTCATTTTTGCTGACCCTCCACTTTACCAAGCATGATATCCTTCTACAGGAAATGGTCCCTTCTGATAACATGACCAAAGTAGGTGAGACAAAGCCTGGCAATTCTCCTTTCCAAGGAGCATTCCAGCTGCACTTCCTCCAGGACAGATTGGTTAGTTCTTCTGGCAGTCCATGGTACTTTCAGTATTCTTTGTCAGCATAACTCAAAAGCACTCCTTCACTCTTCCTTACTCACCGTCCATCTTTCACATGCATACATATGAGGCGATGAAAAACACCAAGGCTTGGGTTAGGCACACCTTAGTCTTCAAAGAGACATCTTTGCTTGTTAGCATTTTAAAGAGTTAGGGAGCTCTGGTGGCATAGTGCCTAAGGCATTTGACTGCTAACCAGAATTCTGGTGGTTCAAAGCCACTCAGCCACTCTTCTGAAGGAAGATTTACTTTAGTAGAGATATCACCTCTGAAACTCAAGGAGGCGTCACTATGAGTCAGAAAACAACTTAACGGCAGTGCGTTTGTTTGCAGCAGATTTTCCCAGTGCAATACACTGTCTTCTGAACTGCAGCTTCCACTGGTGTTGATTGTGGAACCAAGTAATATGAAATCTTTGACAGGTTCAATCATTTCTCCATTTATAGTGATCCTGTTTACTGGTCCAGTTGTAAGGATTTTATGTTGAGGTGTAAACCATACTGTGGACTGGTCTTTAATCTTCATCAGTAAGTACTTCAAATCATCTTCACTTTAAGCAAGCAAGGTAGTGTTGTCTGCATATCACAAGTTGTTAATGAGTCTTCCTCTAATCCTGATGCTTTGTTCTTCTTCATATAGTCCAGCTTCTCAGATTATTTGTTTAGCATACAGATTCAATAAGTATGGTGAAAAGATACAACCCTGACACATTCCCACGTAGTATTCCCTTTTTCTGTTCAAACGACAACCTCTTGGTCTGTGTACAGGTTCCTCATGAGCACAATTTTCTGGAATTCCCATTGTTCTCAATGTTATCCATAATTTGTAATTATCTTCAGCAAGATTTTACTTGTGTGTGCTATTGATATTGTTTGAGAATTTCCACAATCTGTGGGATCACCTTTCTTTGGAATAGATACAAATATAGATCTCTTCCAGTCAGTTGGCCAGGTAGCTGTCTTCCAAATCTCTTGGCATAACCGAGTGAGTGCCTCCAGTGGGACATCCGTTTGTTGAAACATCTCATTGGGTATTCCATCAATTTCTGGAGCCTTGTTTCTCAGCAATTCTTTCAGTGCACCTCAATACAAAGATAACTAAAATCCTCACAACTGGCCCAGTAAGAAACATCACAATAAATGGAGAAAAGATTGAAATTGTCAAAGATTTCATTTCAGTTGGATCCAGAATCAATACCCATGGAAGCAACAGTCAGGAAAGCAAATTAGATATTGCACTGGGCAAATGTGCTGCAAAAGACCTCTTTAAAGTGTTACTGAGCAAAAGTGTCATTGAAGACTAATGTGCCCTTCCCAAGCCATTGTCTGTTCAATAGCCTCATATGCATGTGAAAATTGGACAATGAATAAGGAAAACCACAAAACTGATGCATTTGCATTGTGGTACTGGTGAAGAGTATGGAACACACCATGGACTGCCAAAAGAATGAATAAATATGTCTAGGAAGAAGTACAGCCAGAATGCTCCATAGAAGTGAGAATGCCAAACTTCATCTACTGAACTGTGGTCACGTTACCAGGAGGGACAGTGCATGGAGAAACATATCATGCTTGGTAGAGGACCTGTGAAAAAGGGAAAGAGCTTTAATGACATGGACTGACATAGGGGCTGCAACAATGGGCTCTAGCATGGCAACTATTGTGAGGCTGTGGCAGGACTGGGCAGTGTTTCATTCTATTGTATACAGGGTCACTATGAGTCAAAACTGACATGATGGCACCTAAAAACAACATGATTTATTAACAGAAATACTAAGTGTGGGGAGAAAATTAAATATTTTTTACATGCTACTGTTCAACCTACAAGGAGCCCTGGTGGCATAGTGGCTAAATGCTTGGATGTTAACCAAATGGTCAGTGGTTTAAGCACACCAGCTGCTTCATGTGCAAAAGATGTGGCAGTCTGTGGTAGTTCAGTTTGTGTCAACTTGGCTGGGCCTGGTTGAGTGGCTGGGCAGCTGGATGTAGTATTATTCCCCATGATGAGACTGGCAATCAACTCCATGGTAGATCTACCACAAGCAGCTGAGTAGCTGCCTTTGGGATGTGGTCTGCTACCTGTATGTAAGAAGAAGCCTAGGGGATAGTCTCTAGCTTATGGCAAGCTTGGACCTTGAATATAGTTATGTCGTTGTTCAGCAGCCTGCCATGCTCTGCCAACCTTGGGACTTACAATGGACTTGAATTAATTAATGGTCTGCCATGTGGTTGGGTAACATCAGGACTGTGCCTTTTTACTTGTCAACTTTGGGCTTGGCAGCCTTAGCAGCCAGCAGCTATCAGAGTGAAGAGATGCCTCTAGCTTTAGTGGGCCAGAAGCAAGAGGCAGAGCTGAAGCTCAAGGTCGAGGGGCTTTCACCCAGCCCCTAGAGCCTGGCAGTTTGAACTTGAACTTAAAGCCTCCAAACTGTAAGAGAATAAACTCCTGTTTGGTAAAGTCATTCCATTTGTGGTATATTCCTGTCAGAGTGGCACTAGGTAACCAGAACACAGTCTCCTTCTGTAAAGATTTGCAACTCTGGAAACCCTAAAAGACAATTCTACTCAGTCTATAGGGCTGCGATTAGTCAGAATCAACTCAACAGTAGTGGGTTTAGGTTGGTTCTATCTACATTTCACTGTACCCTGGCCCAAATAACTGAATTTCTTAATTCTCCGTTGAAAAGCCCTTTTCTCTCTACTCAAGGATAACTTTTATTTCAAACATCAGTGAAAACTCTTAACCCAACATATTAATGTTTTATAACAGAGATAATTTTCTAGATTCATAGATATTGAAGATAGAATTATGCAAATTGACAGTGCATAGTACACAGAAGGTAAACCCACTGCCATCGAGGCAATTCCAACTCATAGGAACCCTACAAGACAGAGTAGAACTGTCCCATGGGATTTCTAAGACTGTAAATCTTTATTTGGCATGACTCAAAATGGGAAGAAACAGCTGCAAACAAGCATTAATAATAACAATCGGAACATGGAATGTACTAAGTATGAATCTAGGAAAATTGGAAGTTCTCAAAAATTAAATGGAATGCATAAAGATATCCTCAGCATTAGTGAGGTGAAATGGACTGGTTCTGGCCATTTTGAATCAGAGAATCATATGATATACTATGCCAGGAATGACAAATTGAAGAGGAATGTTGTGACATTCATTGTTACAAGGAATGTTTCAAGACCTATCCTGAAGTAGAGTGCTGTCAGTGACAGGATAATATCCATATGCTTACAAGGCACATAACAACAACAACAAAACAAGGAAGACCAGTTAATACTAATATTATTCAAATTTATGCACCAACCAAAGCCAAATATGAGGAATCTGAAGATTTTTACCAACTTCTGTAGTCTGAAATTGACCACACATGCACCAAGATGTGTTGATTACTGATGACTGGAATATGAAAGTTGGAAATGAAGAATCACTGGCAGTTGGAAAATACACCCTTGATGATAGAAATTATGCCAGAGATCACATGAAAGAATTTTGCAAGACCAATGACTTATTCATTCCAAATACTTTTTCAACACCATAAATGGTGGCTATACACATGCAGCTTGCTAGATGGAATACACAAGACTCAGACTGACTATATCTGTGGAAAGAGGAAATGGAGAAGCTCAGTATCTTCAGTAAAAACTAGGCCAGGGGCTGACTATGTAACAGACCATCAACTGCTCACATGCAAGTTCAAGTTGAAGCTCAAGACAATTAAAAGAGCCAAAATATGATTGATTATATCCCACCTGAATTGAGAGACCATCTGGAGAATATATTTGATGCAGTGAACACCAATAACCGAAAACCAGGGGAACTGTTGGATGGCATAAAGAATGTCATATATGAAGAAAGCAAAAGGTCATTAAAAAGACAGGAAAAGAAGAAAAGACCAAAATAGATGTCAGAAGAGATGCTGAAACTTGCTCTTGAACAGATAGTAACTAAAACAAATGGAAGAAATGACAAGATAAAAGAGCTGAACAGATTTCAAAGAGCACCTGGCAAAGACAAAGTCAATTATTATAATGAAATGTACAAAGACCTGGAGTTAGAAAATCAAAAGGGAAGAACACGCTCAGCATTTCTCAAGCTAAAAAGACTGAAGAAAAAGTTCAAGCCTTGAGTTCCACTACTGAAAAATTCTATGGGAAAAATATTGAATGATGCAGGAAACATCAAAAAACAAAAAAGAAAAGATGGAAGGAATATACAGTCACTGTACCAAATACAATTTGTCAACGTTCATCCATTTCAGGAGGTGGTATATGATCAAGAACCAATGATACTAAAAGAAGTTAGATCTGCATTGAAGTAACTGGTGAAAAACAAGGTTCTGGGAATTGATGGAATACCCAATTGAGATGTCTCAACAAATAGATACCTCACTGGAGGCACTCACTAGGTTATGTCAAAAAATTTGAAAGACAACTACATGGCCAACTGACTGGAAGAGATCCATATTTGTACCCATTCCAAAGAAAGGTGATCCCACAAAATGTGGGAATTATCAAACAATATCATTAATATCACTCACAAGTAAAATCCTGCTGAAAACAATTAAAAAAACAGGTGCAACAATATACTGACAGGTAATTTCCAGAAATGCAAGCTGGATTCAGAAGAGGACATGGAACAAGGGATAACAATGCTTATGTCAGATGGATCTTGGCTGAAAGCAAAGTATACCAGAAACATGTTTACTTGTGTTTTATTGACTATGCAAAAGTATCCAAATTGTGTGGATCATAACAAATTATGAATAACGTTAAGAAAAATGGATATTCCTGACACTTAATTGCGCTAATGAGGAACCTGTACACAGACCAGGAGGCTGTTGTTCAAACAGAACAAGGGGATACTGTATGGTTTAAAATAAGGAAGGGAGTGCATCAGGGTAGTATCCTTTCACCATACTCACTCAATCTGGATGCCAAGCAAATAATCCAAGAAGCTAGACTGTATGAAGAATGCGGTATCAGGATTGGAGGAAGACTCATTAACAACCTGTGCTATGCAGACAACACAAACTTGCTTGCTGAAAGTGAAGATGACTTGAAGTACTTACTGATGAAGATTGAAGACTACAGTCTGCAGTGTGGATTACATCTCAACATAAAGAAAACAAAAATTCTCACAACTGGACCAATAAGCAGCATCACAATAAGCAGAGAAAAGACTTGGTTCCACAATTAACACCAATGGAAGCAGCAGTGAAGAAATCAAATGACACATTGCACTGGGCAAATCTGCCGCAAAAGATCTCTTTAAGGTGCTGAAGAGCAAAGATGTCTCTTTGAAGACTAAGATGTGCCTAACCCAAACCATGGTATTTTCATTAGCCTTATATGCATGTGAAAGCTGAACAATGAATAAGGAAGACCAAAAAAGAATCAATGCTTTTTTTTTTTTTTTTTTTTTTATTGTGATTTGGGTGAAAATATACAGAGCAAATTCACTTTCCATGCAGCAGTTCACATATACTTTGTTTCATGACATGGGCCAAAATTTACACAATGCAACAGCTCCCCTCACACTTCCTCCTGACAGTTACCTCTTCCTTGTGTCGATCGATCCCTCCATGCACTCCTGCCCCTGAGCTGTCTTCCTGTGCATAAGCAGCCCTTCTTTCTCCCATGATTGTTCTCACCAAGGAGTGTATTTACCTCAGGTAAATGTTCAACTCATATGCCTGTCCTTTGTTTGGCTGGAAGCCAATGTGTGGGTTCAATTTCAGACCTGAAGGGCAGCTAGGGGCCATGGTCTGAATGGTTCCATCAGGCTCTATCAGACCAGCAAACCTGGTCCCTCCATTTTGTTTTTTTCTCCAAATGATTTTGAGTTCTGTTCCACATTGCTCTCCCTTTCTATCCAGGATCTCCTACATAGATCCCCTTCCAAGTGGTTGACAGTGGTAGCCGGGCACCATCTAGTTCTTCTGGTCTCATAGTCATATAGGCTGCAGATCAGATGGTGTACCAGTCGCTAGGAATAATTGTTTCCATGAATTTTTGGTTTTCTTCATTCTTTTTGGCTCTGGATGAGGAGAGACCCATCGTTGCATCTAGATGACAGCTTGCAAGCTTTTAAGATCCCAGTGGCTACTCGCAAAAGTAGGAGGTGAAACAATGTTTTGTGTAGTATGTTATGCCAATTGAGCTTGATGTCCCCTGTGATTATGGTCCCGAGTCCACAGGTTCAACTACTCAGTCCCTCTGGGTAGCTGGCTGTAACCAAGTGACTACAACCTTGCCCCTTGTCAGCTCTACTATACACCTGGGAATTCAGATCATACAAATAAACATATAGGACCATTGTCTGCCAACCCTATACACGTTCTTGGGTTCACTCCCCGCTTCATAGACTACTAGTTCATACCTACTAGTTCAGCCTGTCCACCCATCTTACCCATGTTTGCCTTCACTGACAATGCAGTACTGTACGTGCAAAAGGATTCATCTTTGTTGTCTGTACCTCCCATGTACCTATCTTTCTCTTACTCAATGCCACCATATTGACCACTCACATTTGGTACATTGCCCTTCTCTTCACCCAAACCAATACTTATCTCTACCTATCTAACAGTGTTCCCTATCCTTGCCTCCCACCTGTGGTAACCAACAAAGAAAATTTCCTTCTACAGATAAACCTTTCCTTGACTTTTACAATAACGGTCTAATAAAGTATTTGTCCTTTCATGATTGACTTATTTCACTCAGCATAATGTCTTTCAAGTTCATCCATGTTATGCAGTGTTTTGCAGATTCTACATTATTCTTTAGCGTTGGATAGTATTCCATTGTGTGTATGTACCATAGTTTGGTTATTCATTCCTCAGTTGATGGACACCTAGGTAGAAATCAATGCTTTTGAGTTGTGGTGCTGGTGAAGAATGCTGAAAGTACCATGGATGCTAACAAAACTAACGGATCTGTCCTGGAGGAAGTACAGCTGAAATGCTTGTTGGGAGTGAGAATGGCCAGACTGCCTCACCTACTTTGGTCATGTTGTCAGAAGGGACCATTCCCTGGAGAAGGATATCATGTATAGCAAAGGGGAGGGTCAGCAAAACAGGGGAAAGCTCTCAACAAGATGGATTGTTACAGTGGCTCCAACAAGGGGCTCAGGTATGGCAAAGATTGTGAGGCTAGCACAGGAGCAAGCAGAGTTTCATTCTGTTGTACACAGGATCCCTATGAATTGGAGCCAACTTGACAGCACCTAACAGTCTGTTTTATGAAAGCAGACTGCTACATCTTTCTCCAGTGGAGTGGCTGGTAGTCTCAAACTGCCTACTACATAAGCACGATTACACATATATAAGAATTACCAGCGTTGGTAGGGATGGCTGGGAAGCAGTGGCAGACGGCTTTTTGGAGGGCTGGAACTGGTAGGGAAGGCTGGGAAGCAAGAGTGGAGCAGTTTGGAACAGCTAAAGGAGACAAACTCATCTTGTCAGTCTGTCGTCCTTTGGTGGCTTGTGTTACTGGAAGGCTGGAGGTTGTGCCACCAGTGTTTCAAGTGCCAACAGGGTTAGCCATGGTGGACAGGTCTCAGTGAAGCTTCCTCCCAAAGACAGACTCAGAAGAGGACATCCACTTCTGAAGGACTGGCCAGTAAAAACCTTATGAATAACACTGAAACACTGTCTGATGTATTACTGAAAAACACCCCTGAAACACTGATA
>NW_006921886.1:3027810-3065058 GCF_000298275.1 Orycteropus afer afer
AATTGGAAGTTGTCAAAAATGAAATGGAACACATAAAGATTGATATCCTAGGCATTAGTGAGCTGAAATGGGCTGGTTTTGGCCATTTTGAATCAACCATATAATCTACTATGCCAGGAATGACAAATTATAGAGGAATAGCATTCATCATCACAAAGAATGTTTCAAGATCTATCCTGAACTATAATGCTGTCAGTGACAGGATAATATTCATACACTTATGAGGAAGATCAGTTAATATTACCATTATTCAAATTTATGCACCAACCACCAAAGCCAAAGATGAGGAAATTGAAGAATTTTATCAACTTCTGCAGTCTGAAACTGACCGAACATTCAATCAAGATGTGTTAATGATCACTGGTGACTGGAATGCAAAAGTTGGAAACAAAGAAGAATCAGCAGTAATTGGAAAATTTGCCTTGTTGATAGAAATGATGCTGGAGATTATATGATAGAATTTTGTAAGCCCAACGACTTAGTCATTGCAAATACCTTTTTTGAACACAAACGGCAGCTATACATGTGGACTTCACCAGATGGAGTACACAGGAATCAGATTGACTACATGTGTGGCAAGAAGCGGTGGAAAAGTTCAGTATCTACAGCCAAAACAAGCCCAGGAGCTGACTGTGGAACAGACCATCAACTCCTCATATGCAAATTCAAGTTGAAGTTGAAGACAATTAAAACAGTCCCCAAGAGCCAAAATATGACCTTGATAATATCCCTCTTGAACTTCAGAGACCATTTAAAGAATAGATTTGATGCACTGAACACCAATTACCAAAAACCAGAGTAATTGTGGGATGACATCAAGAACATCATGAAGAAAGCAAAAGGTCATTAAAAAGACAAGAAAGGAAGAAAAGATCAAAAGTGGTCTACTCTCCTAGAATGGAGAGTAGCTAAAGGAAATAAAGAATCAACAGGATAAAAGAGCTGAACAGAAGATTTCAAAGAGGCAGCTTGAGAAGACAGTCAATTATTATAAGAAAATGTGCAAAGTTGAGTTAGAAAACCAAAAGGGAAAACATGATCAGCATTTCTCAAGCTGAAAGAACTGAGAGAAGAATTTAAGCCTCAAGTTGCAATACTGAGATTCCATGGGCAGAATGCTGAATGACGCAGGAAACATCAAGATAAGATGGGTGGACTACTCAGTCACTATAACCAAAAAGAATTGGTGGATGATCACCCATTTCAGGAGGTGGCATATGATCAAGAACCAAAGGTATTGAAGGAGGAAGTCAAAGCTGCACTGAAGGAATTGGTGAAAAGGCTCTGGGAATTGACGGAATACCCATTGAGATGTTTCAAGAAATGGAAGCCCTGCTGGAGGAACTCACTTGGCTATGCCAAGAGATTTGGAAGACAACTACCTGGACAACTGACTGGAAGAGATCCATATTTGTACCCAGTTCAAGGAAAGGTGATCCCACAGAATGTGGAAATTATAGAACAGTATCAATGATATCAAACACAAGTCAAATCTTACTGAAGATAATTCAAAAATGGTTGCAGCAATATATTGACAGAGAACTTCCAGAAATGCAAGCTGGATTCAGAAGGGGATATGGAGCGAGGGTTATCATAGCTAATGTCAGATGGACCTTGGTTCAAAGAATACCAGAAAGATGTTTACTTGTGTTTTATTGACTATGCAAAGGCATTTGATTGGGTGGATCATAACAAATTATGGAAAACTTTGAGAAGAATGGGAATTCCAGAACGCTTAATCATACTCATGAGGAACCTGTACATACACCAGGAGGCTGTCACTCAAACAGAACAAGGGGATACTGCATGGTTTAAAATCAAGGGAGTACATGAAGGTTGTAACCTTTCACCATGCTTATTCATCTTGTATGCTGACAAATAATCCAAGAAACTGGACTATATGAAGAACAACATGGTATCAGGATTGGAGAATATCATTAACAACATGTGAAACACTGATGACATTTTACTTGCTGAAAGGGAGGATGACTTAGAGCACTAACTGATGACAATTAAAGACTAGTCAGCAGTATGGATTACACTTCAACATAAAGAAAACAAAAATCCTTACAACTGGACCAATAAGCAGTATCACAATAGATGGAGAAAAGATTGAAGTTGTCAAAGACTTCCTATTACTTGGTTTTACAATCAATGCCAATGGAGACAGCAGTGAAGACATCAAAAGATGTATTGCATTGGACAAATCTGCTGCAGAAGACCTCTTTCAAGCACTGAAAAGCAAAGATATCTCCTTGAAAACTAAGATGTGCCTAACCCAAACCACGGTATTTTCAAGAGCCTCATATGCATGTGAGAGCTGGACAATGAATAAGGATGATCAAAGAGTTGATGTTTTTGAGCTGTGGTATTTATGAAGAATGCTTCAAGTACCATGGACCGCTAAAAGGACTAACAAACTTGTCCTGTAAGTGTACCTGGAATGCTCCTTGGAAGCAAGAATGGCCAGACTTCATCTCACCTACTTTGGTTGTGTTGTCAGAAGGGACTATTCTCTGGAGAAGGATGTCATGCTTGGTAAAGTGGAGGGTCATCAAAAGAACAAGGCCCTCAATGATGTGGATAGACATGGTGGCTGCAGTGATGGGGTCAGGTATAGTAGGGATAGTGAGGCTGGAAAAGGAATGGTCAGTGTTTTGTTCTGTTGTACATAAGGTCATTATGAGTTGGCGATGATTTGAAGGCACATAACAAGAATTAGTACTATACTCAGAGTAGTAGCATCTTATAAAAAATTTCATTATTTCTGAAAAGACCATTTAATGACACTGCTGAAAATTAATTCTAAGGTTACTTTTAAATCCATAAGTATACTTTATATAATCCAGGGGGTGTGATGTGAACTCAAGAGAAATAGTAAATGAACAACTTTCAAGTTGTATTCAGTATCTTTCACTCCTAATATGTCCTAATTCTACAGATACAGTCATTTCACTTGTCTCGAACAAGAATTTATGCTGTAATAACAGACAAAAGACAATCCAAGTACAATTTTTTAATAAAGATAATTACAAAAGATGGAAAAAAATCAGCTCAGAAAGGCCAATTACTTCTTTAATAGATCAGTTTTTGACATAATAACTCACATCAATTTTAAATACTATCACATAAAGCATGGTGGAGAAAAAAAATTTGCTTCATAATTAGAAAAACTCACAATAAAACTTGCCAAGAAAAACAAAAACGAAAAAAGCCTATTTGAAAATAAATACAGTCCATGCCGAAGTAGTATAAAATGAAGCCAGAAGTCTCCTTCAAAAAGAAAACATTTTTCTTCCCAGTATTTTCTTGCTTTTTCATGGTTTTGTGAAATTGGTGAGATAAATTCAAGGGTTGCTGAGCTGTTCTGATTTGGCTCTGTTAAAAGAAAGGCAATATCAAATATTTAAAATGGTACAAAATTTCAGTTTAAATGCACTGACCCATTGATCAAGCCTATAGGCTCATGCCAAAAAAAGTGTAAGTTGATGATGCGGTGTTTTTGGAGCACTGAATGCCTTAATCTTTTTCTAATACTTCTTGTGGTTTCCCAATCTACTCTAAGATAACCTGTAAAGGCTGGCACAAAATTATGTGAAGCCACGCATTTACAAACTTTCTGACAAAAACCTTTGTTTTTACTTACACTAGTAGATAGGGCAATCTACTTCCGTAATGATACTGCCTCGGAAACCTAAGGAGGGATCGCTATGAGTCGGGTCCGACTCAACGGTACATAACAACAGCAACAGTGTTATTTTAGTCCTGCACAAATTCAACAATCTCTTCCATGTACAATTTAATGACACTGATTACATTCTTTGAGTTGTGTCACCATTCTCACTCTTCTTTTCTGAGTTGCTCCTCCCCCATAAACATAAACTCACTGCCCCTAAGTTTCCTATCTAATCTTTCGAGTTGTTAATTTGTTCCCATACAGATAGATAGTAAGAGAACACCATACTGAAGGAAGACATTCCCCAGTATGTAAGCTAAACTATGGTTTGGTTTTAAGAATGTTTCAGAGGATATGTCTGGTTGGAGTTATAAAGATTATCTCAGAACAGCAGTTTCCAGGGTTCATCTTCTATGGTTCCAGAAAATCTGGATCCCATGAGAATCTGAAATTCTGCTCTGCATTTAACAACTCCTTTTGATCTGAGTTCTAAAGAATCTTTCATCAAAATGTTCAGTAATGGTAGCCAGGAACCATCCAATTCTGGCCTCATGGCAACTGAAGCATTTGTTCCTTGGAAAAAATAAGCTACACATTTCGTTTTCCTCCTGAGTCTCCTTCCTTTGTTGCTCCAGGTAAACAGAGACCAAATGTTATACGTTGGATGGCTGCTTGCAAGCTTTTGAGACCCCAGGAACTATGCAATCAACTAGGAGGTAGAACAGAAGCACTAAACTCAGTATCAGAACAATCAACCAGCATGTCTCATAAAACATGATGCCAAATCCCATGAAGTATGCGGTTATACATAAATAGCCTCAATAGTCACTCCTTTTCTTTGTTGCAAATACATGTATTACACAGCTTTTGCCAATTCAACTTCTTACATGGTATGCGACTTACTGACAGCAATTACATTAATTAGCTATGCAACCCTATGCTTAAGTAATGAGATTTTTCCATCACTGTAAACTTAAATTCAGTACTCCATAATCAATACACCCCCCCATCCTACTTCCTCCCACCTGGCAACCATTAATAAACTTTGGTCTCTAAACATTTGTCTATCTTTTTATATATAAGTGAGGTCATAAAATATTTGTACCTCTGTGATCAACTTATTTCACTCACTATACACCTACTGCTTACTTACTATCTCATTATCTGACATCTTGCATTTACTATCATAGTAATAATATCTACTATCTACTCTGTGAATTAATGATGTATGTCTGGCAATAATTAATACCAACATGCAAGGTGAGAATAACACTGGCTGTGATGGTTAAAGGTATGTGTTAACTTCGCTGGGCCATGATTCTCAGTGGTTTGATAGCTATGCAATGATGTCATCTACCATTTGGTGATCTGATGTGATCATCCTACATTTCCATCAATTTTTGCACAAGAACCTGGTCTTTGGAACCAAATCATGTTGGTAAGTGAGGAGTGAATGTGTTGTTTTCTAGCCCCATCCGTATTATATCATGTATCAAGACTTCATTTCTCTTATTGGCTGAGTAGTACACCATTGTATTTATGCACATTTTGTTTATACATTTATCCATTAATGGTCATGTAGGTTGTTTCTACCTTTTGCTATTGTGATTAGTGTTAAAATGAACAGTGGAGTATATATTATCTGTTTGAGTCTCTGTTTTCAATTCTTTTGGGTATATACCTAGAAGCAGAATTGCTGGATCCTATGGTGGTTCTATTTCTAGCTCTTTGAGGAACTGCTACATTGTTTTTCACAATGGCACATTCCCAACTAGCAATAGATAAGGGTTCCCATCTCTCCACACATTTCTTATTTTTATAGTATATAAAATTTACTAGATAATATCATTTACCCTTTGGTATCTGTTTTTTCACCGCTACTGTCCTTGGATTTATCTTCTTCCTTAACATCTAAAAACAAAAGTTGGAAGATAAATAAAACTTTATTTTGAAATATAAAATACACAAAAACTTTACTTTCAAAATATAAACAACTGTCACATACAATTTCACTTCTATAAATTCAACAATGAAATGCACTTTCTATGTTAGGCACTATACTATAAGATACAGGTTGAAGCTGTTAACATAAGCAACATAGTTCCTGCCCTTCTGGAACTTCCAGTTCTTTGGGATTATAGCATTAAAGTTGGGACATCTGCTGTGAAGAAGGTGAGTGCAGCATGAACATAGCGCTGTGGGAGATTGGGAAAGTACCATAAATAAGTAATATGAAAGGTGTCTTCAAGAATTAATACACTTTGAGTGAGGAAAAAAGGACAAGTATCTCAAATAGAGGGAAAACTAAGAAGGAATTGACAGGTTAAAGGAAGAACCAAGAGAAGGACAATGTGACTGGAGTAAAGAAAGGGAGAGAGTTTAGAAGAGATCAGAGACACAATACGATGACAAATCCTACTGCTTACACCTTCAGTTTTTAGCCTTCACTATGTAATTAATTAAACACTTAAACTTTACACTTTTATTAAAATATCAGTACTACTATAAATGTCAAGGTCACTAATTTACTGCAAATGTGCCAAAAGTTTTCTTAAAAAAAGAAAATGAATTAAAGTTAGGAGGCAATGACCTAATAATACAGATAGAGTGAAACATCAATATTGTAAAGCATTCTACACAGACATTTCAGGGACTAGTCTGACCTATAATAAACACATGCATTTACAATCTGAATTAGGTGACATTATTTCAGCTTTTGCTTAATTTTGGCTATGTACTCTTAATATCCCCAAAACCAAAATGGAGTGCTGGAGAAGTATACAGGAATGGCTTCAACTCTAGGGTCTTGGCTCAAGTATTTTTTTTTTAATTCACTTTATTGAAATATAATTTATGTACAGTGAAATATACACAAAACTAAAGTGACATGGATCAATGCATTTTTTTCCCCTGCAGTGTTGTGTTCCCTCTCCTTCCCTCCCCTCCCTCCCATCTCTGGCAACCAACAAACAAAATTTCCCTCCCTATAGAAACATTTCCTTGACCCTCCACAACTAAGAACTAATATTATATTTATCTTTCTGTGATCAACTTACGTCACTCAGCATAATGTCCTCCAAGTTCATCCATATTATGTGGTGTTTTGCAGACTACGTTATTCTTTAGTGCTACATCGCATTCCATTATGTGTATGGACCATAGTTTGGCCATCCACTCTTCCGCTATAAATCCTAGAGATAAGTCCCCTGCCAGATATGCAATAATCAGCAAATATGAATTTGCTGTCATTTTTGTTATGTGCTTTTGTGGTGTCAATTTCATGTTCTGTATAATTTTTTATGCTGAGCTCACTCTTATTTATGAATTATGTTATCATTTTCTTGATTGCTATTGTTTCAGTATTTGCTGAATATTTATGCTGGTCCTCTTTTTTGATGTGAAGTTTTATCATTTTCCTTTGAGGTTATTTTGTGATTACAGTTTTCTTCCCAAGTTTAGAACAGTCTGTTTTACCTTGTAGTGTCTTGACTTCTCTACTATCTAGTTCTGTAACAACACAGTTTTTTCCCTCTTTTTGGTTTGTTGTTGTTGTTGTTAAGTGCCGTCGAGTCGTTTCCGACTCATAGCGACCCCATGCACAGCAGAACGAAACACTGCCCGATCCCGCACCAGCCCCACAATCCCTGCTATACTCGAGCCCATCATCGCAGCCACTGTATCAATCCATCTCGTTGAAGGCCTCCCCCTCTTTCGTCGACCCTCCACCCTACCAAGCATGACATCCTTCTCCAGGAAATGGTCCCTTCTTACAACATGACCAAAATAGGTGAGACGAAGTCTGGCCATTCTTGTTTCCAAGGAGCATTCTGGCTGCACTTCCTCCAGGACAGATCTGTTAGTTCTTTTAGCAGTCCATGGTACTTTCAGCATTCTTCGCCAGCACCACAACTCAAAAGCATCAACTCTTCTTCGGTCTTCCCTATTCATTGTCCAGCTCTCACATGCATACAAGGTGATTGGAAATATCATGGCTTGTGTCAGGCGCACCTTAGTCCTCAAGGAGATATCCTTGCTCCTCAGCACTTGAAACAGTTCCTTCGCAGTTGACTTTCCCAATGCTAAACGACGTCTAATGTCCTGACTGCTGCTTCCGTTGGCATCGATTGTAGAACCAAGCAATGTGAATTCCTTGACAACCTCAATCTTCTCTCCATTGATTGTGATGCTGCTCATTGGTCCAGTTGTGAGGATTTTTGTTTTCTTTATGTTGAGATGTAATCCATACTGCAGACTGTATTCTTCAACCTTCATCAGTAGGTGCCTTAAGTCATCCTCACTTTCAGCAAGCAAAGTTGTATCGTCTGCATATCTCAGGTTGTTAATGATTCTTCCTCCAATCCTGATACCACGTTTTTCTTCATATAGTCCAGCTTCTCGGATTATTTGCTCAGCATATAGATTGAATAAGTGTGGAGAAAGAATACAACCCTGACGCACTCCCTTCTTGATTTTAAACCATGTAGTGTCCCCTTGTTCTATTCGAACGACAGCCTCCTGGTCAAGGTACAGATTCCTCATGAGTACAATCAAGTGCTCAGGGATTCCCATTCTTCTCAATGTTATCCATAATTTGTCATGATCCACACAATCAAATGCCTTTGCATAGTCAATAAAACACAAGTAAACATCTTTCTGGTATTCTTTGCCTTGAGCCAAGATCCATCTGACAACAGCTATGATATCCCTTGTTCCACGTCCTCTTCTGAATCCGGCTTGAACCTCTGGAAGTTCTCTGTCAATATACTGCTGCAAATGTTTCTGAATTATCTTCAGTAATTTTTTGGTTTGTAGTTGTTCTCATTTGTCAGTTGATGTCTCTGGTTCCCTGTTTACAATCTTGTAGGCTTATTTACTTTGGATACTTCCATAGCTAGGTTGTTTTCTGGGTTATATCATTGCCAAAGGGGCAGGGAGGCTGCATCTTCTGATCTCATCTAACCACAAAGAGGAAGACAGAATCGCCACCACTAGCCCAAGGCCTATCCCTGTGAGGCCAGACATGCTGCCTCCCTCCAGCCCTTTCACCAACCCTGGCACCCACCACCTCTCTGCTGGGTTTAATAATTTGCTGCAGTGGCCACAGAGAACTCACAGACTGTGGGGTTTATTAGGAAAGCACCAGGTTACAATTCAAGGTCAGGAAAAATGCTCAGTCTCTGTCTCGCCGTCTCTCAGCCAACAGTCCCTCTTGGCAACACGTGTCTTTTGCTGTCTCTTTCTCAGTAGCACGTGTCTCTCAGGAGTGTGTTTCTCTCAGCAGCATGTCTTTCTCAGCCAGCAGTCAACGAGACTCCTCCTACCTCTAGAAGGGCTCTTTTTGAGGCTGGCAGAGCAACCAACTAACCAATCCCAATATCAGAATCCTAAACACCTGAGAGAGCAAACTTCCCATAACATTGCTTTGTGCCACTCATAATAGAAACACCCTAGGTGAATAACAATCAGGAGCTCCTCAGTTACTCACAGAAAATTCCACCACAGGGTTTACAAAAACTTATGGCTAGAAAAACCACACTGAGTAATTTACTACACCGCAATCATGTGTGTTAATGGTCAGCTGTTGTTGACTACTGTTGCTTCTCTGTCCAAAGGGCTCCCTTTAGCATCTCTTTTAAGATTGCTTGGTTTTCTCAAATTCCCTTAATTTCTGCTTATCTGGAAATATCCTAATTTCACCATCATATCTGGGGGACAATTTTGCTGGGTACATAATTCTTGGTTGGAAATTCTTCTCTTTCAGTGTTTTGTATGTACCATTCCATTGTCTTCCTGCATGCATCTGTTGAGAAATCCAAGCTTAGTCTTATTGGTTGCCCCCTGTAGGTAACTTTTTGTTTTTCCTGTGCTGCTCTCATGATTCTTTGTTTTTGGTTTTGGTAAGTTTGATGATGATATATCTAGCTGACTTTCTTTTGGGGTCTATCCTGTTTGAGGTTTGTTGGACTTCCTGAATGGATATATTCTCATTTTTCATCATACCAGGAAAATTCTCTCCCAATAGGGTTTTCTTTGTGTTTTCCCTGATCTGCCTCTCAATTCGCTGAAGATACCGAAATATAATTCTTTTGAATTCCTCATCAGGGAGTTCCAATGCTGCATCTTCCTCAGAGATGTAATTTTGGGTCTGTATCCTGGTCCCTTGTTTTTCCTCCTTTATCTTGCTTCTTCTTTGTGTGGACTGTGATGCTCTGTTGTCCAAGGCATTGGGATGTTTTTGTGTTTATATTTAATTGGTGACTATATGTTGGAGTGACTTGCCCACGATTTTCGTTTTGTTTGTATGTTATCTACGTAAGCAGGGTACTGTGCTGTGCTCCTCTTTGCTAGTTGCACTTATACCCTCACCACCTATCTCCTTTCCTGTTGTCAGCCTCTCGTATGTCCCTGCTGACAATGGATATATTTGTCTCTTCCTATTCTGGAATTCCAATTACATGTAGGTTATTCCTTTTGGTGGTATCCCACATGATCCTGAGCCTATTCTTATGTCCTTGGAATCTGAATGAGAATGCTATCACTTTAAAATCCAAAATGGCCACCACTTGTAAACTTTCAAAATGGCTATGTCCTCGGTCACTTTAAATATCCAAAATGGCTGCCATGTGCATACAATCAAAATGTCTGCACCCTCTGGACAGTGGAAAATCAATAGCTCAGGTTGTCTCCCTCCTTGGTCTTTCTCTTCCTAGTCATAGGTCACCAGCATAATCTTCCCTGCAGCCTTTGGTGACCATGGCTGATCTTTAGGTCAATTCTCAGGTCCCAACACCACTTGGAAATATTCAGGCTATTGGTGCTGTCAGCGTAGCTGACAGTCCACACCTTTGACCGTATCTGTACTCACTATTTTCGTTCAGGTTTTTCCACTAGTTGGTCCCTAATCCACTTCTGTATAGTGTCCTTCAAAGCTCAGGGCTCCAGGATTATCCTCTGTAGCTCTGTCAATTGGTTTTTTCTTTTCTTTGTTGAAGAGGGTCTGTGTCGCTTATCTGCCTATTCCTCCATCTTACCAGAAGGCCCCTTGGCTACGTATTTTTTAAAAAAGTTCCAATGGTAGTATTTATTTCCTTGTGTCTACAGGCTGAGGGATTTTAACAATTCTAAGGCTCTATGAGCTGCAGCAACAAATAAAGGACTTAAAAGCCAAATACTAGGAGACTGTTCCATCTCTGGGTCATTAACATAGATCAAAGGTACTCTCATTTTTTAGCTAAATTATAAAAATGAAAGACAAGCCAAGTGTCTGGAAGAAAAAGCATAGAAAAGAATTTTAAAGTAGACTGAAGCCACAATAGTAGTATAGAAAGTAACTTACAAAACTGTACAGAACTGTAGCCTGTAGAGGAGTGAATTCACAAGTAAAAGAACAGAACTAGAGATGCACCAGACATTCTTACCTGTTTAGTGCAAAAGCAAGAAAAGAAGGCCAGTTTACTCACACACCTTCAACATGATATAGAAAAAAGATGTTGGACCAGTTTTTCCACATGCTACAGGGTCAAATTTCCTATGTCAACTAAATTTGTGCTCTTCATCACTACTTGCATACAGCTATGAATTGCACCAAGAAATGTACCAAGTGCTGAGAATAAAGATATTTCAGAGATTGTGTTTCCTAATTATGAAGGAAGGTTGGGCAATCTACTTCTGTAGTGATACTGCCTTAGCAATCCAAGGAGGGGCTGCTATGAGTCGAGTCCAACTCGACGGCACATAACAACAACAACAACAATTATAAAGAAAGCTCAGTGTAGGAGGGAGATACATATAATCCTACAATGAAGTGCTGTAATAGGATGTGTTAAAATGACAGAAATATATATGCAAAGTGCTCTGAGAACTCAGATAAATGGTTCTTGGCCTGGAATGTCTATTTTCTCATTAGACAAGCTGACAAGCATTTTTAAGGTAAGGCATCAAAAGGAAGTATCTCTCTTTCCGAGCCCAGTTCCCAAATCCCCATCTTTCCTCAGATTATTTTCTTCAAGTAATTTCTGAACAAAGCCTATTACCTTGATCTTTTATTAAAAAATGGTGAAACTGGTCTAGGATATTGTAATTCTTGTTTTATTCCCAGTAATAAACTTTAGATAGTTAAGCATTAATTCAGAATTTCAGATCTGCTTAGACTACAATCTACCACAACTTTGACCTCTCTTTTGTCCAATCTCTATCACAGCACAATGCTCACTATATTATACCTAATGTTATCAAGAGAAAACAATAAGCGTTCTTATATTATAAAAGCAAATGTGAAGAAAACATTAAAAAATTTCTATAAATAATTCTTTAAGAGGTAAGCCCCAATTAAATTAAAAAATAAGTCATCTACAGAGAACACTCCCCCCTCCTGTACTTAATATAATTAATTTTAGGATGTAATAAAATTTACAATGTAGCTCATTTTAAAAAGTAAAACACAATGACAAGAAAGAGTTCCGACCTGCTTTTTTGTCCTCTGTTTCCTTCTTATCTTCTTCAATTCTAGCTTTCTTTGCTCCTTTCTTATGATCAGCCACATTTCTACGACCCCCTTCTCCTTCATCCTCAGAATCTGAGAATTCTTCATCACAGGCTATCCGTTTGTCTGATGCTCGAACTGATATGTAAAGATTTTAATACATTTTGTTAAGAACAGGTATAGGCTTTACAACTGTTACAGTGGACTCATGCACAAATGCACCAATCAGTCACCACACTTAAAAAATGTAGGATAACAGACGCCTAACAATTTTAAGACTTGAACTGAATGTACTGTCTATTTAATACTATAAAAGCCTAGCTTTCATTTAGGAACAAACAGTTCAAAGTAACAGGATAAACATTTGGGGAGCTCATTAAAAAACCAAAAAACTATACTTTGCAGGAAAAAAATTATGTTTTTAATAGGGAATGGGAATAATATCTTTATTTAAAAAGTAATCTTTTATGTCAGAGCTAAAACAAAAAAATACAAAGCCATTAATGTCAAGAATTGTTCTATGCCATTACAGCATACCACTATGCTATAAACCTAGCAACTATATTAAGTGAAATAAGAAGCTGTAGAATTAAACAGAAGGTGCATAAAGTTATTTAACTCATCCTACTCTGGATATATGAGTTGTTTTCCAATTTATTCCCAAATATACACAAGTGGTTAATTTCTAGGAACACACTTTCAATTATTTATGTAGGTACATATAAACTGAAATTGACACTCAAATTAGGCTTAGAGATAAAGAAAGCTAAATCTACATCAGATTAAAAATAGAAAAGGTGACAATAATAGTGTGCTCATGAAACTTAGCCTACAGTGCAGTTCTTAGGCTACTAAAACATTCAAGTTGTTAGTGTTGCTTTAACAAACCAGAAATACATAGCACAATACCCATCAAGGTTTATCTTACTAGAAATTCTCTTGTCTGGATCTTCTCCATCTTCATCTCCACTATCTTCATGAACAGCATCTTCTGGAATAGCTTGCATTTGGACACCCGGTGCATGAGGTAACATGCGTAAATTTTCAAATAAACGCTGTCTAAATTACACATGAAAAGTTATTAGACAAAATTTATTTCCTTTGAAGTTCCTCTTCTATGGAGGAAACATAAAGCAACAAATTTCATCTTTTATCTACACCAAGGAGCTCTGGTAGCATAGTGCCTAAGGCACTTGACTGCTAACCAGAAGGCTGGCGGTTCAAACCCACCAGCCACTCCTCGGAAGGAAGGTTGGGCATTCCTACTTCCATAGTGATACTGCCTCGGAAACCCAAGGAGGGGTCGCTATGAGTCGGGCCGAATCGATGGCACATAACAACAACAAAGGCGATGGCAAATAACAACAACAATAAATTAAAATAACAATTAAGCACTGATGCATTATACATATTAACTCTTTCTGATCCTCAAAACTTAGAAGGGAGGTACTATCATTAGTCCCCATTTCAATAATGAGAAAACACAAAATCAAACTGTCAAACTTGTCAACTGTCATACAGCTACTCTGTAGCAGAGAAGTCACAAACTCAGGAAACCAGGCCAGTGCTCTATGTCTCTAAATACTGCTCACAGAGATGATGCCTTATTTATCAAAATATTTCAGATAATGGAAAAAAAAAATCACTTTCATATAAATCAATGAAGTGCAAAATGTACTGTGCCCCTTGCAAATTTAAAGCCATTTTAATAACAGAAAACAGAAATATTTGATCTATGAAGCCTATACATTTCCATTACTGTAAAGCTAAAATGAGGTACTTTATCTAGCACTGTAAAGCTTCCCATATAAAGATGAAATGTTCATCAAAAGAATTCATTTTCTTACTTTATCTTTTCCATATATTCTGGAGTGTTCTGGTTTGTCATGTTTGATGGACTAATATGCAGTTTGAAGTCCGGTCCAAAATACTCAAAGTAATCGTTGTATGGCAATTCTATTAAAAACAATGAAATACAAGTTACCTATTAAAAGCTCAGTTTTTATACAAATCTAGAAACAAAACACAGATTCAGATTATGAAATATTTCCAAAGGAAGATTTTATTAGTAAACACCAAATAAATTCATTGAACAAATTCTCTCTTATTTATATGGGTTTAGCTTCTAATCTCCATCATCTATATATTAGTAGTAGTTCATAAAATAGAAACATCATAATAAGAACACTTACCATTGGGAATTTCGCAATCCAGGGCCACAGCAGTCTCATATGTCCAACATCGAGCAACGTTGCGGATTGTGTATCCACCGCCCCCAAGCATCAGCAATGGTAAGTTGAAAGTTTTTACAACTTCTACACATTTAGCATGACCTAACATAAAGAAGATTTAGTTATCAACAGATCTGTACACTGTAATTGTTGTTAAAAATAAATTTTAAAAAGATAAAAATGCAAACAACATTTTATGCAACCGAAATTTTTCTCGTTTTAAAGCAAAGTATATGTTAAAATTTCAAGAAACTTTCCGTCTAAAACTTTTTATCAAACACTTTGCACATAATGATAGACATAACAGGCAAGGGTGCCTGATAAAGTCAAATATACAACTAAATTAAGATTAAAAAATAAATACAACACTGATGCTTATATTAACACAGGAAGATGTTCATGTCAGATTAAGTGGGAAACAAAGCAGGTTACAATAAAACATTATGCACAAGCTAAACTGATATTCTGTTTTCATTTTCTTTTATAAAAAAAATTATGGAAGTTCATACAACAAAACTTTTAACAGAGAGGTATCTTTAGGTAGTAATACTATAGATACTTTTCTTAATACCTAAGATTCTAATACTAGTACTTATTACTATTAAAGAACTCCAAAAATCTTAAATATGTAGAAATTTGAATATAAAATTTAACCTCATATAAAAAAAATCATTTCCCCTAGAAAAATTTCATAGTTCAAAATCATTTAAATTACCAGTAACTTCTTCAAATATCATCATTCAGGTACGTAACTCAATCTTTAAAAAAGAAAAAAAAATCCTTCAATTATAGAATACATGTTTGCTGAAGAAGATTTGGAAAAACCAAAGTACAAAGAAAAAAAAGTCACCTAAAACCCCATCATCCAAAGACTTTTTTTATATATATTCTCTCCCATTCCTCCTATGTGTTAACATCATAAAGCTTAATTATGTGTTCTCTTCATGTTAATTGTCTATTCTGACCATTTTCATAAAGCATTCTTTAAAAAGGAGTTTACGTAACAGTATAATGATTTACAACCCAATTTTCATTACAGCTGCTACTAATAGAAAAACACACTTTTATAAAATATTTTTGTGGTTGAGAATATACACAGGACAATATACTCTAATTCAATTGTTTCCACATGCACAATCCAGTGACACTGATTACATTCTATGAGTTGTGCAACCATTCTCACCCTCCTTTTCTGTATTGTTCTTCCCTCATTAACAGAAACTCACTGTCTGTAAGTGTTCTATCTGCTCTTTGTTGTCAATTTGATACCATATAGATAAACCTTTAAAAGAGCATAACACTCAAGGCAGACATTTTTTTACTAGTTACTAAAATATTGTTTATTTAGGAAGACTTCAGAGGATATTTTTGGTTGAAAAAGGTTATCTCAGGGCAACAATTTCTGGGGTTCATCCAGCCTCCATGGCTCCAGAAAGTCTGGATGCAAAACGTGGTTTGTTATAATAGACAAATCTGAGACATAAAAATGTTTTAAGAAAAAAAAGAAAAAAAAGGGTATTTCTAAGTAAAGATAGCTGGCTACAGAAAAACATTTACTTTTCCTTTAGCCTAAAACCTCACAAAATGACAGCAAAAGGATTCTTTCTGGCTCAAATCCCTAAGAGCGAACAAAAGAAAAGAACAGCAGCAATAAAATAATTGAAGGTGGAAAGTACATGTGTAAGAGACATATCTGAATTAAACCTGGCAGTAGAGAAAGAATAGAATCAAGTTTAAGATTTATACACACAGATCTCCTAAAAATTGGCCATATGTGTTCCTGAAATGAGGATGAAAGTAAAGCTAAAATTTAAAAAATCTAGTAAGTATCAAATCCTTTGATCTCCATTCCCACGTCTATACAACTCAAAGAGACTGTCTTTTCCTGGCTTTCACAAAAAACTCTAGATTTATCCTCTGGATAGAATGAAAAACAGAGTTTCCGGACTGTGAGCCCCCAGGCCTGACAGAAGGGAGAGGTTCTTACACTGGAAACACTACCGTCACATAAGCCTACAATTCCAGAACAGCTAGATAAGCTTAAAGCAGGAGAATGAAAACGTACGTTTGGGAAAGTGGATGAGTTTAAGAGGAAAAACCTAAAGACACTGATATGGGGTAGTTCCCCATGAAATGGAACTACCAGATCATCCTAGAGGAGTGTTTCACAACTGAGGACAATTTTACTCAAAAGGATATTTGGCACTTTTGGCTATCACAAAAGAGGGACAGGAGAGGCATGGCAGACAGTGCGTAGAGACCAGAGATGCTGCTGTACATCCTACAATGCACAGGCTAACCGCCACAACTAAGAATTAACTGGCCCCAAAATGTCCTTAGTGTTAAGGTCGAGGAATCCTGGTCTAGGGTGAAGTCCACAATTGACAAATGACATATGTGGGCTCAGAGTTTTCAATGACAATCAAGGATCATCAAAAATCTAAAGGCTCTAATATAAATGATATAGAAAAAAATAAACACAAAGAGGAACTTGGAGTTACTCTATGCAAAGAAAAGAAAATTTAACTCCTAATCATAACATGTATCTCCAGAGGGATATGAAAAGATATCCCATCACTGAAATAAAAATGTTATTAGGTACCATTGAGTTGGCTCCAAATCATAGTGACCCTATATACAACTCAATGGAATAGTGCTCAGTTGTGTGCCATCCCTGCAATTGTTGCTGTGTGTAAGCCCATCATTGTAGCCAGTGTCAATCCATCTTGTTGAGGATCTTCCTCTTTTTCTCTGATCCTCCACTTTACAAAGTATATTTTCTCCAGGGAATGATCCCTTCTGACAACATGATCAAGGTCTGGTCATTCTTGCTTCCAAGTAGCATTCCAGCTGTACTTCTTCCAGAACAGATGTATTAGTTTTTCTGGCAGTCCATGGTATTTTTAGTGTTCTTCACCAACACCACAATTCAAAGGTGTCAACTCTTTTTTGCCCTTCTTATTCATCGTCTAGCTTTCATGTGTAGCGAATGAAAACACCATGGCATGGGTTAGGTGCACCTTAGCCTTCAAAGAGACATCTTTGCTCTTCATCACTTTAAAGAGGCCTTTTGTAGCAGATCTGCCCAGTGCAGGATGTCATCTTTCTTGACTGCAGCTTCCATGGGTATTGATTGTGGGTCCAAGTAAAATGAAATCTCTGACTTCAATCTTTTCTCCATTTATCTTGATGCTGCTTATTGATCCAATCGTGAGGATTTGTTTTCTTTATGTTGAGGTGTAATCCGTACTGCAGACTGTAGTCTTCGATCTTCATCAGTAACTTCTTCAAATCATGTTCACTTTTAGCAAGCAAGGCTGTTGGTCATCTGTGTATCACAGGTTGTTGATGAGTCTTCCTTCAATGCTGATGCCGCATTCTTTCTTCATATAGTCCAGGTTCTTGGGTTGTTTGCTCAGCATACAGACTGAGTAAGTATAGTGAAAGGAGACAGCCTGCACTTTCCTGATTTTAAACCATGCAGGATATCACTTAAGCCTACAATCCTCTTGCTCTCCTTCCAATGACAGCCTCTTGGTGTATGTACAGGTCCCTCATGAGCACAATTAAGTGTTCTGAAATTCCCATTTTTTGTAATGTTATCCATAATTTGTTATGATCCACAATCAAACACCTTTGCATAGTCAATAAAACACAGGTAAATATCTTTCTGGTATTCTTTGCTTTCACCCAAGATCCATTTGGCATCAGTAATAATATCCCATTCCACTTCTTTTTTTTTAGGCTCAAAGGGTAACCCAGGGCCATAGTCTTGAGGGTTCCACCAGTCTCTACCTGACCAGTAATTCTGGTCATTTTTACATTTTGTTCCTCATTTTCCTTCCCACTCTATCCAGGATCTCCAGGTCTGATCTCTTTCTGAGTGGTTGGAATTGACAGCTGGGCACCATCTAGTTTTTTTGGTCTTGGGTTATGGAGGCTGAGGTTCTCACGGACCATCTTATCTTTGCTCTGTTTACAGATGACTCTGATTTTTTTCACTCTTCTTTGCTCTCCCACTTAAGAATCCTGCTTGAATTTCTGTCAATATATTGCTGCAACCCTTTCTGAATTATCTTCAGTAAAATCTTACTTGCTATAAAAACAACAGGATGCCATAAAAAAGAATCAAAGAACCAGCAGATCCAAAGACCCCCAAATCTGACAATAGTTTAAAAAAAAAGAAAAAAGAGGGGGAGGGAATCAATAAAATAGTTTTAAGAAAATTTCCCAGAAAATGAAAGAGGACATGAGTTTCCTGAATGAGTATAAATGCAGTGCCAAACACAATAAATGGAAATAAACCCATATTAAAGCATATCATTATGAAATTTCAGAGTATTATGATCAAAAAAAGATCCCAAAAAGTTCCAGAAAAACAAAACAGTAATCAGGAGCCAGATGCCTACTGATTTAAGCAAGAGGAAAGTGGAACAATGTCTTTAAAATTCTGAATTTCAAACATAATTAATTGTAGAATACTATACCTGTCAGACTATTAGTCAAATACAAGGATAGAATAAAAGCATTTTCAGATATACAAGGTTTCAAACATTTATTTGCCGTAATGATGCTCCAAAGTTTGGCTCTGGACTTAAAATAGGCCAAAGTCAAAAGACTGAATGGGTGAATGATTATCTTTAATATTTTTGGCATTATAATCATGTAGATTACTATCATATCTAATTAATAACATTGTTTGCAACATGAGCAAAGTGTATCATTTTTACTTTTAAATTTGACTACTTTCAAACCTAAGTAAATATTCTAAAGATAATTTGGAATTGTGAATAATACATGTTTTATACAACTGAAATTTTATCAGTTGAAATAGAACTGTAAATTAAAAATGTACTTTATGATTATGAAAGCTGTTACTTTTAAGGACAAAAACATTAAGGGCTTTTAAGAGTACAGTAGAACATTTTAGGTGCATCATATCCATAACCACGGATGGTTATCAACACAAGAGCTGAACAATATGAAATCGTCCCTGTTTGATCATTTTTGACCTATCAAACTGGGGGATTAATTTCATATAGTTGAACCTAACACAAAGCAGAATAATAGATTACATCATCATTTTAATACTGTCTGGTGTAGTAGTAATCCCATAAAAAAATACAAAGCTGAGTGCTAAAAGAGCAGGCAAAAAATTTTTAACAAGAACACTTATGGGAAATTCTTAGAAAGAAGAGCTACCTGGGACCCAAAACCTCAAACCAGTTGCCACCGAGTTCATTCCAACTCATGGTGACCCCGGATGCTGCAGAGCAGATCTGTGCTCCACAGGGTTTTCATGGCTGTGACTGTTTGAAAGCAGATCACCAAGACATTCTTCCACAGCACCTCTATGTGGGTTTGAATCACAAACCTTCCGGGTAGCAGACACACACTTAACTGTTTGCACCACTCAGGTACTCACTTCACCCTTTAAATTGCTTACCTTTGACTGTTAGATTGAAGCAACCAAGTCTATCACCAGATAATGAGTCTGCGCCACACTGTAATACTACAGCACTAGGCTGATACATCTCCATCACTTTTGAGATAATCTATATAAAAGATAACATATGTTCGTATCTCTAGTAATATTTTAAAATTCCATTTCAATTTTGAAAATAATAATACTTACTGGCTTAAATATCTGCCCATATGACTCATCATCTATACCATCTCTCATTGGAAAATTAACAGCATAGTATTTTCCTTTTCCTGCACCAATATCCTAAAAGACAGTTAAAAAGATCTTAGAGAACACAATAAAAAGTTTGACATATTCTGAATTTATCTTACAGACTGAGAAAGAAACTTAGGAAAGAAGTAATACTGAATAAAGAAGTAGGAACACCAATATTTATAGACTGTTTCTAAAACCTAAAAGACCCATTTCAAATTACTCTATAACAATTCTTTTTTGGAGGAAAAGAAATTTATTGCTAACAGTTAAAGACAATATGAAGTTACACATACTTTAGCATACGCTTAGCTTGATGGTAGCTTGAATCCATTTTTTAAAAGTATAGTTTACCTTCAACATTAATTATTATGACCCAACTTCTAATGAAGAAAAACCAAGTTGCACTGCACACCTCTCCTGGAAATTTAAAGAGATCTAAATTTCTATTTAACTAAATGCAAACTACTATGTAAATGGGAATAAAATAAAATTATCGTGAATCCCTGAACTCTTTCACTAAAAATATGTTGTCGTTAGGTATCATTGAGTTGGTTCTGACTCACAACAACCCTATGTAAAACAGAACAAAATGCAGCTCGGTCTTATGCCATCCTCACAATCGTCGCTATGCTTGAGCCCACTGTCACAGTCACTGTGTCAATCTATCTTGTTGAGGATCATCTTCTTTTGCACAAATGTTCTACTTTACCAAGCATGGTATCCTTTTCCAGGGACTGATTCCTCTTGATGATATGCCCAAAGCACACAAGACAAAGTCAACTTGTCATTCTCACTTCAAAAGCGTATTCTAGCTGTTTCTTCCAACACAGATTTGTTCATTCTTCTGGCAGTCTATGGTATATTTAATATTCTTCACCAACACAATAATTCAAAAGCATCAGTTCTTCTTTAATCTTTCTTATTCATGCACATGAGGCAACTGAAAATATCATGGTTTCAGGTACACCTCAGTTGTCAAAGTGACATGTTTGCTTTTTAACACTTTTTTCAAAGAGGTCATTTGCAGTAGATGTTCCCAATCCAATACACTGCTTGATTTCTTGACTACTGCTTCCATGGGTGTTGACTGTGGATCCAAGTAAAATGAAATCCATGACAGTGACAACTAAAAACAAAGATGATTGTAGATTCTGACTCTGAGATTTTAGAAAGTGCTGACCAGAAAATTAATCAACACTTCTTACCCTAACTAACAGCTGACAACTCAAGGCTGCTGCCCCCTGCTGGACTAACCTTATCCTTTTCATTCCTCATTCCACAACTGCTACTTAATCAGACGTCTATTTCTTTGTTTTCACCTAGACTACTGACCTAATTGGGAGCTCTGGTAGCATAGTGGCTAAGACACTTACCTGCTAACCAGACGGCTGGCGGTTCAAACCCACCAGCCACTCCTCGGAAGGAAGGTTGGGCAATCCTACTTCCGTAGTGATACTGCCTCGGAAACCCAAGGAGGGGTCGCTGTGAGTCGGGTTTGACTCGACGGCACATAACAACAACAACAACAACAACAACTGACCTAATTAAAGCAAGCAGAGGTTTTAAAAATGATCTGAGCTGAGAACTCCCTTCTTTTCTGATTTCAAATAAATTGTGAGGTAGAAAAAGGAATGCTTGCTGTTATAAATTTAGTAACAACTCAAGATACACACAAGTGTCAGAGAATCCAAATGTAACTATACATATAAATGTAATGAAAAATTTTGTGTTTTCACAAAATTTTAGAGACTAATTTATAATGTCCAAAGAAAAGTTATTTTTAGAATGCTATTTCATAGAATGATTATTATAAACTCTTAAGTGAGGAAAACATGTTGAGAGTCATTCCTAAATCTTTGGAAAGGACTCATTCTGATGTTTTTCCCAAATACTTCAAACAGCCGTAAAATTTATGAATGATATTTGAAAAGAGACCACAGTGACATCCATTGTTGTTTGAAGTTACAACAGAGGTCTCCATTTGCCACTTCTGAAATTTATTAAGGTTTATATTGTAAAGACTTAAGTTTAAAGCCAGGAAGGATTCAGTTTGATTTCTTTTGGGATATTAATAGTTACAGACAAATATATATTCTATTGGTTTCTAGCAGTGGTTCTTGAACTTTAGTGTGCAGAAATTACCAAGAATTTTTGGGGTTGAAGAATATGCACTTCTAATTTGTCACCAGGTGATGCTGCTATTGCTAATTTAGGGACTGCTCTGAGAACCACTGGTGTCTGAAATAAGAGTGTGACAGAGAAGTAGAAGGAGCCAACTGGCAAGAAATGGAAAATTAAACAGTTTATACTCAAAGACTACACTATACATTTGACCTCCCATCCATTTATAAGGAAAAGGTTTTACTCATAATTCTTGGGTTTATGGACAGTACCACCTAGTGGTCAAATAAAGAAAAGTCACAAGTGAAAAATGCATTTTTTAAAATAAACTTTTGGTTATAAAACTACTATAACAACGTACTATAGCTTTGAAAAATAACATAATAGTCTAATGCAGAATGACATACTAAGAGAAATCTCCCATAAAATCTGGGCAGAAAAAAAAAAAAAAGTTGCTTTCTGAAAAAAAGTCAACATATGTACGTATTTTGATTCAAAACTTTACAGAAGCAAAATAACTTCAGGTTTGTAGAAACAGGATTTGACCAGTTTTTCATATTCATAAACTATTAGTGCTCCAAATGGAAAAAGATAATAGGAATAAAAAAAATACATTTAATGTGTTACACATACAAGGCTAAAATTAATGCCCTTAACTGTTTCATGACCAAATTGTTTTCCACTTCAAATGTTTTTGTCAATACCATGTATTTCATTAATAAAAGGCATGTGAAACCAAGGTGCATCTCTAAAATTTTGTTATGAAATACTATTTTGATACATATTATGCAGGACACATATGTCCCTCTGGACTCTACACCATCTTCTAGATATCTTGATAGCTATATACAATTTAAGGTACCTTAAAATGCAGTATCCATGAGAACATGGAATCATTGTGAGAAAGGCAACTTCCAAAGAACAGACAAAAACCTGCAGTCATAAAGTCAATTCTGACTCATGGTGACCTGTTAGGACAGAGTAGAACGGCCGCCTAGGGTTTCCAAGGCTGTAAATCTTTATGGAAGTAGACTGCCTCATCTTTTTCTCTCAGAGAGCCTGGTAGGTTGGAACTGGGTGACCTCTTCATTAGCAGCCAAATGTTTTAACCATCGCACCACCAGAGCACCTAAGAACACACTAAAACTAAAATCAAACTCAATGCCTTCGAGTAGGTTCCAACTCATAGTGAGCCCTGCTTGGGTTTCTGAGGCGGTATCTCTACAAAAGTAGATTGCCCAGACTTCCTTCCGAGGAGTTGCTGGTGGGTTTGAACAGCCAGCTTTCTGGTTAGCAGTCAAATGCCTTAGGCACTATGCCACTAGAGCTCCCTAGGAACAGAGGACTCCCAAAATGTATTTACAAGGATTATCTCCCAGTAAAATGGCCAAAGACAAAAGTTTTGAAAAATCACACCTGAGGATGCATCACCCCATACAACACCCTATAAAAACAGTTATCTGCAGCACACACCCATTTCTTCTGTTTCAAACAATTATACAGGTCCCACTGATGGATATGTACACTGTCAATGGGAAAGCAGCTGCCCAATAGGCACCCAAAGAGGAAACGCAGGTGGGTACTATACATACTGAGGATCACAAAAGGGTTAATGCAATAGGCAAACAACATTAAACTATGATACTCTTTCTCTCCTGTACTTGTATATAGTATAAATTTCAGATACATAAAGAAAACAAAGACTAAAATTAGACTTATTAATTAAAAACCAATCATAATGGAGAACAGAAAAATATAATTAAGACACAGTCAATTATTTTATTCTACCAATCTTTACAATTAGCAATGTAGGCTACTTTAAGTACACTTTGAAGATTCAAATTAAGTATGAGGAAACACTGCCTTGCGTTTCACAGATGTTCAAAAATATTTAGTCAAATACAGCTAAGCAAAAGAATAGTCCCTTAAATTCTCATTTTTGCTTAGTCAGCAAAACTGAATTCCAAGAGATGTTATAGTTCATATGAAGTGATTCCATTCTGCATACAAGCTTCAAATGACAAGAAAAATATTAGTCTAATAGATATTTAAGTACAGGCTAATATTATTCAGAGTTTACTCTTACCCTCAAGTCTCCAGTGCCAGGAAAATATTCCCCATATTTATGGAATGATACAGTCATTACACGATCCGTTGTATAAAAAGCTTCTTCAACACCATCACCATGATGGATATCAATGTCAATGTATAAGACTCTCTGATGATATCTGAAAATAAAGTCATAATAAGATTTTTTTTTTAAGTTTTAAGATGGGAATAACCACTATGGAGTCAGGTGAATGAGCTTATATTCCAGAATGCTTACTTCTCTTTTAGCGTAAGGAACCAATTCAAACATCTAAAGCCACTTAAGAATCTTAGAATCTTTAAATCCCCTCTCTGGATCCTATCTACATGAGAACATATATTCTCTCTCTCCCTGTGACATTTGTATATTCTACATGTTTTAGTATAGCATGTTTCTATATATTAATGACTGAAGATCACATCATATTGAAGATTACTACTTTAATCAAAATAGCTCTCCAGTAATTTTTTAGTATTATAAAACAGGGTTTGACAAACTTCTGCCCACAGGAGAAATTTGGCAAGTTGCCTTTTTATAGTCTGTGAGTTAGTAGTAGCTTGTGAGCTATTAATAATGGCTAATAAACAAATCAAAACAATATTATTTTGTGGCATGTGACAATTACATGAAATTGAAGTGTTCATCGTTTTATAAATGGTTACAAACCAAAATCAAAAGAGTTGTTCTGTAGCATGTGACAATTACAAGAAATTCAATTTTGTGTCTACAAATAAAGTTTTACTGAAACACAGAACATACTTATTTGTTTCTGCAGTGTTTCTGGCTTTTCTTCTGCTACAACTGCAGATTTCAGTAGTTGTGTCAGAGACCACATGTTGGTTTTTTCATCACTTCACAAACAGCTGTGATAGTTATAACTTGAATGCATGTTAAGAGCCACATGTATCGCTCTACTGCAGCATTTTATTATCAGGGCTTATCCACGATGTCAAAACAAGAAAAGCAGACTTTGAATGTCATCCTTCTAAGGTGTAGTCCTTTTTTATCAGTTGAAACTGTAACTGAAATCTAAATCACCAAACTACTACTAATACTTTTCTAAGGTTATTTACAGGAAATTTTAGACATTTATATACACTCTTGAACAAAATTCCCGTAGTTCTACATTCATTTATAATGAATTAATAGAAAATGCACAATTAACTATTAAAACACACACACACACGTTTTTACTGTGTTTTAATTAAAACATTTTATCATGGGGAAAGTATCAATACAAATTAACTTACTTTAGTAATTCAAGGATGGCAAGGACGATATCATTAACATAACAGAATCCTGATGCTTCTGATTTCTTAGCATGATGTAATCCTCCAGCCCAGTTAACAGCCATATCAGTTTGTTGTCGGTTTAACTTCACAGCTCCAGCTAAGAAATGTGACATGTCAATGTATTTTAAAATGCTTAAGATAAAAATTGAGTATAACCAGATCAAAGTTCTATCAGTAAGAATGTAACATGTATATGCAGAGTTAAAAATTTGCTAATTTTAGAACTTAAGATCACTGTGGGGCAGTGAATTACTTAAAATGGATCTTCTGGCCACAGTCCTCCATTCTGTGATGTATCATAAATTCCAGTCTGTATGCCTGTGGTTATGGTCCCATCTTGGAGTGAGTTGTTCACTATGTTAAACAGGCAGGATTAGGATGGAATGTATCTTGAATCAGTGCCTTACTAGAGGGTGTGACTCAACTCACCACCCTTAGTTTCCTTGAGGGTATAACTATATCCAATACACATGAATCTCTGGATCCTGTACCTGTTGTCATCATTTGACCTCTGGTTCCTAAGCCTTGAGCTAGCAGCCTACTACTGTCTGACCTGCTTTGCCAGCTTCCATAGCTTTCTGAGCCAGCTGCCTATTGTCTGATTTGCTGATAAGGTCCCTGCAACCACGTGAGTGAGGAGAATCCTCCAGAGTGGCACCTGACCCACAGATCCGGGACTTGCCAGCCTCTATAACCATGTCAGCCATTCCCTTGGTGATTTGAGTTCTGTGAGATGTTACAGCATATTATGGAACCCTAAGATGGCAGAAAGAGTACTAAGGGGAGAGGTAGTAGTAGAGTTTAGAGATAATTGAGTGGCACAGCAGTTAGGTAAAGTTGGACATCTAGACATCTTTAACCTCCACTCCATAGGGACCAGCCATGTGCTGATCCTTCTAAGAAAAATTATTCATGCAGTCAAAATAAAAGTAAGGATCACTGTCGAGATCATAAGAGAAAGCAGTTTTCCTTAGATAAATATTTTCCTATAGTTGTGACCCCCGTCTCTTAAAAAAAAAAGGTTATTAAATAAGGGCATTCCTAAGGCACTTGACTGCTAACCAAAAGGCAGGCGGTTCAAACCCACCACTCCTCAGAAGGAAGGTTGGGCAATCTACTTCTCTAGTAATACCTCCTCGGGAACCCAAGAAGGGGTCACTATGAGTTGGGTCTGACTCGAGGGCACATAACAACATTCAAGGAAAAAGAAATGGTAATAATAATAACTAGAAGGGCACGAGAGAAGTATGTAAGTGAAAATACAACACAAGAAACTAAAAAGTTTTAAAAATTGTTTGAGTCAATATAATCACAAAACATAGAGGTGTTAAACACACGTGTACTCTAGGATAAACATATCGATTGCTTTTTATTAACAAAATCCACCACCATTAAAAATTCTGCTTTAAACAAATAAGCCAAAAAATACACACCAAGTTTAAATAAACTTTTAAATCTGATAAAATCAAGAACACTTACCAACTGAGCCACCAGTTGAGAGCTGACAAAATTCAAAGAGTCCATCAAACACTGGGCAATCCTCTCCAACATTAACTATAGAAAATAGATTTTATTAATCTTAACTCATTCTGTAATTTAATAAAAACTTTTTCTTAGAAGAACTATTTCCTACAAATGCTTTTTAAGTTTGATATAATCATTAAAACAAACTTTACAGTAGTAATTTAAGGTTTGCAATTAAAATAATTATTTCACCCAAGATAATTAAAGTATTACCTGTGAAACACGATCTCTAAATTCTTACCATGATTATTTGCTGAATATCTCTGGTTCTATCAACAAGAAATCACTAACTATCAAAACATAAAAAGTATTTTGCTTTTATTTAATTAAAACACAGACTTAATTTTATAGATGCAAATATGCACAATTTCTAACTAAACGTGCCACAGTATGATATATTTAGTTCAAAGAAGTTGCATATATTGAAATAATGACAATTATTTCAAAATATGATGTTTATAACCTATTACCAGTCTCCCCTCACCCTCCAAAGTGTAACTTCTTACAAGAAAAGTATGGTCATTGTTTTATATAACAAGCTTTAAATAAAGCTTTATATAAACTTTGCACAACCTTAATTTGCAAGCATTTAGCACTAAATAAAGTAAATAATAAATCTTAGTTTCTTACTATTCAGATATGATCATAACAGGTTCCAGTCCTATTCATTCAGTTGTTCTAGGGCTACCCACAATTCTTTTTAATCTAACCCTAATTCTACATTAAAAGAAAAACAAACAGATAAATACCTCTTCTATCTGTATCACAGCATTTTTTTGGATCAAATGAGATAATTTATGGTGGAAATATAAAGTTCTGTAAATATATAAAATGTCTAGCAACTGCACTTTTGTACTAACTGAAATTAACTTTTTCTCCCCCCAAATCATCACTGAAGTTCATCGATAAAAATCACTGATGAGAATGACCTCCAGTATATCAAGCTTTAAAAATCACTGTTCAGATTCTTTTAGGATGACATTTGGTATTTGACCTCCAACACAATTTGTTACCAATGCCTATAGTAAAATAGTACTTGCAATCTTTCAAAGACAATACTCTGTAGAAGAGAACTGAAAGCTTCACCAATATCACAACAAAGGGGAAAAAAAGACTGTATGTATTATAGTCCAAGTTAACTACACAAATAGAAGACAAGTGATACATAAGTCTAATCAACAAATAAGCAAAAGAAATTCTTTAAAAAAAAAAAAAAAAAAGGGAGTAAGGATTCCCCTACCAGTATTTATTATCCAAAGGTTAACAAAACGAAGATAAAGAGTAAAGTAACATACACAAAGCTCTTCAACAGCCCAGTAAGCTTTGGGTAGGATTTTTAGATTCAAAGTAGCTTAATTATTATTATTACATTGACTTATCCAATAAATAAATAATTGTAATAATCTTTTAGATCAACAAGAAAAATACCCAGATTTAGATAGAAGTAATTATAAGTTTTTTAAAATATTAATTTATATGCTTTTAACGTACATCTCTGCATCTGCTTACTATACTCAGACATGTTATCTGGTCTTATTGAACGCAGAAATTTGATGTACTCATCACTATGGTATTTTGTCATTTCTTCAGCAGTAGCTTTATGAGGCCTCTGTGAAGAAAAATGAACATCAGAACTGTGAAATTACAACTGGTTATGTCAGAATTACCAAGCATTAAAACGTAAGCCCTCCCAAATAAAATTGCTGTTTCCAAACTAATCTAAATTTATATGCGAACATTTTAGAAAACAGTAATCAATTACAAAGCTAATTTTAAACACCTTTAAAGCATTAACCAGGCCTAATACCAACTATGGGAGCTCTGGCAGCATAGTCCCTAAGGCATCTGACTGCTAACCAGAAGGCTGGCAGTTCAAACCCACCAGGCACTCCTTGGAAGGAAAGTTGGGCAATCTACTTCTGTAGAGATACCGCCTCAGAAACCAAAGGAGGGATTGCTCTAAGTCAGATCCGACTCGATGGCAGTGAGTTTAGTTTTTTGGTAATACCAACTATGAATTAATCATTACTTCTATTTTAGTGGAAATGGGTCAATTCATTTAAATTCAAATCCATGCTCAAAAATTTCACTCTCATTTTCCATTATACACCTTCTGTTCTTTAACCAGTAATTTCACCACTATCCTCCCAGGATGAAGCCAAGTCTTTTTCTACAATCTTCCTTCTCCTTTGCCTATCCTAATCATCCTTATTTTGAAGCGCTCAATTTTATTCACGACATGTCTTCTACAAGGCTTCCACAGGTTCATAGTCTTATCAATCTCTCCCTCGTCCTTAAAATGTGTCTGAAAGAATGGAAGACACATCTATCTCCTAACACTGTCAACTGCTTCATGTTTTCCTTTTCCATCAAAATAGACTAGGAATTATCATCTTGCCTTTTATGTACATCCATTCACATTTCCAAAACAATGAAGGCAGCTATTGTATCTTACATGTTATTTGTATCCTGCTCAGCCTTTAACATAGTATTCCATACATATTATACACCCAATAATATGCATAGAATTGCAGTGCAGTGAATTACTTGGTACGGCTTTTCTAGCCTAGTCTCTGTAACTCCCACGGGATTACTGGGTGGGACCATGCAAATAAGATATGCAGAACTCTGACGTTGGGATTGGTTAGTTTTGTCACTCTGCCAGCCTTAAAACAAGGCTTCCTACAGGCAGAGGAGGGATCTCATTGCAATCAAGAGAAAGAGTTGGAGGTGAAATGGAGTGTGTCGTTGGACCCAAGATCCCTGCACTGGACCTCCTTGGCTAAGAGACTCCTCGGCAGAGAAAAAGATGGTGGCTGTGGAACCAAGAGGCACAAGACAGAGAGGCAGGCTTACCTAGCCTACAGAGGCAGAGGCCAGGGTGAGAGGCCAAGGGCCAGAGAGGAGTGTCTGAGGGCATAGCAGAGGAGAGACTGTCCTGATCAAAGAATTGTATCCTGAGCATGTTCCTGAACTTGAATTGTAGCCTGTTACTTCTGCAATAAAGCTCACAATCATGAGTACTGTCTGTGAGTTCTGTGTGGCCACTGCAACAAATTATCAAACCCAGCAGAGAAGGAGTGAGTACCATGGGAGGGATAGTTGGTGTCAAAGTTGGTAAAAAGGCTGGAGTGTGGCTGCATGTCTGGCCCTGTAGGAATAAGCCTTGGGCTGCTGATGGTGATTCTGTCTTCCTCTTGTGAAGTTAGAGGAGGTCAGAAGATGCTGCCTCCATGTCCTTTTTGCAAGAATTAATTTTCTGACTAACTCTTCTGCAGTTATTCCAAGTCAACTCTTTTCAGCAGTGCAGGCAGGTCAACAAGTATTGTGACAGATATTGTGACAGTGAAACTGAGTTGTTTTCTAGAAATGTAAAAGCCTGGGATTGGGGAACTTTTTTGAAAATGATTGAGGAAGGGGGGAAAAAAAGAGTCTACAGCATTCACTCAGTTTTCTCTGACAAATAAAACAAAAACAGGAGTTGCTATTTTCTTCCAGACCTTTTCATCTATTAAATTATTGCTAGTCCAAGAGCAACAAACAAACCAACTAAGTTTCAAAATAAGTTTTTTAAAAAGGAGAGCTGAATATCCATTATGAAAAGGTATACTCACATATATTTCCATTTTTCTATATAAGCCATAATTTAGCAGCAAGTTATGGGTCATACGGATTCTATGAGGTTTCATAGGATGACCTTGTCCATAATAGTAATTTCCAATATCACCTAAAATAGGAAAGAGATATATGATTTGGGTCAAAGCTTACAGAGCAAATTCATTTTCCATACAACAGTTCATACACATCTTGTTTTATGACACTGACTGCAATCCTCACAATGCAACAGCTTTCTTCCCACTTCCTCCCTGTGGTTACCTCTATCATCAGACCAGTAAGCTGGTCTTTTTTATGATTTTGAGTTTTGTGCCACAGTCTTCTCCCACTCTATCCAGGATCTCCTGTTTTGATCCCTTTCTCCAGTAGCATAGTGGCTAAAACACTTGACTGCTAACCAGAAGGATGGCGGTTCAAATCCACCAGCCACTCCTCAGCAGGAAGATGGGGCAATCCACTTCAATAGTGATACTGCCTCGGAAACCCAAGGAGGGGTTGCTATGAGTCAGGTACGACTCGACAGCATATAATAACAACAACAACAACAGTGGTAGCTGGGCACCATCTAGTTCTTCTGGTCTCAGGGTCATATAGGCTGAAGTCTGTATAGTCCATAAGTCCCCTGGACTAATTGTTTCCACATGTCTTTGGTTTTCTTCATTCCTCTTTGCTCCAACATGGACAGACCAATTGTTGCATCTTAGATGGCTGCTTGCAAGCTTTAAGACCGAGTTGCTACCCACCAAATTAGGATGTAGAACAATGTTTTTGTGTATTATGTTATGCCAACTGACCTTGATGTTCCCTGTGACCATGGTCCCAAGCCTGTGGGCCCAGTGACTCACTCCTTCAGGGTGTGTGGCTGTGGCTGAGAAGTTATCATCACTTTGCTCCATTAGCTCTAGTATAGACATTCAGATAGCACATACAAATACATATGTAGAAATATCATCTGCCAAACATATATATATATGGTCATAGGTATAGTCTCTTTTGCATGGACATACTTTATCATTTAGCCTGTCTAGTTATGCATCCACCTATAGATTAATGTTTGTTATTACTGACAATGCAATATTGTGTATGTGAAAGTGTACCTTTTGTTGTCTGTACCTCTTGTACCTTTTACCTGCTGATAATTGCATAATTACATTATTGTATTAAATTTATTCGTAGATTAAGGAAAATAAGCTTTTATTTCTCATTCCTCCAATTTTCTTATTTTAGAATGAGTCCAAATAAAGTACTCAGTATTCAATTACAAAAGTAGGTTTTGTTGTTTGAAGTGATACTTGCTTTCACTATACTCTGGTAAATTCAAATGCTTAATGTAAATTTTCTGAGTTTTATCTGTGCGGCTTAAAATTTTCACCAGCAAATATACCTTCTTCATGACTTACTAGCATCCCCTTTATAGCTCACATTGCTGTTATGTACCGTTGAGTCAGACATGACTCATAGTGACCCCTCCTTGGATTTCAATCACCAGCCTTCTGGTTAGCAGTCAAGTGCCTTAGGCACTATGCTACCAGACATTACAGGGGTTATAATGTGTATAGTATGGTCTATAAAAGGAGTCTTTGGGAACTTAAACAAGGTGTGCATTTTTCAAGATAATAAGGATATTGCTTCAGTCTTCATCATTGAAAAGTTTTAATTCCTATTTTTTACATCTTATATCCCAAGTCTTAAAATTTATGCACAAGACTTATTTTAAAATAAGCACATGATACATAATGTAAAGTGGTAATAAGCAAGTCTCTTAAATGTATATCATTTTTCTGATGTAATGGCACTGCACATTTCACAACAGCCTTTATTAAGTTATAAATTACTTTTAGTACTGATTCTAGTCTTTGAATAAGCATTCCAAAATTTTGTTAGGAAAGCCAAGTTGATTTTAATGAAACCCTCTAGAGTTAGAAAATATCATGGACCTAAGTTAATGCAAGGAAGGTTACTTCTTAGTTATCACTACAAAAGATAATCATCAGAGGAACTAACTCCAGTTTTCACTAACTTCATCAGCAGAATTACCAAGATGGAGTATCTCTGTATCTACCACATTTTAAAACAAAGTAACTTTAGTTACAGGCCTAATGAGAATGCAAAGGAAAGCCACAGGCTCTAATACTCTACTGAAGAAATTTATCATTTGACCATCACTCAAGACTGAACTGAAAGCAAATTAGTTAAAATTTCTCAGCAAGTATTATGTTTAGAGAAAAAAAATGGCAGTATTAAACGATTATTGAGTTTTTATTAGGAAGCACTATACTTCACATATATTATCTTTTAATCTCAACAATCCTATGATATTATTATCATTCCTATTTTATAGTTAAAGAAAGTAAGACACAAATAAGTCAGGTAATTTTGCCAAGTCAGACAGCTTGCAAGCAGAGGATGTGGATTCAAACCCAGACAGGGAACTCACACCCCCAGCTTTTAAGTAGTAGCTACTGAGAGAAGAATAAGAATGACAGGTAAAGTCACTAGAGAGAAATGGGATGGGGGTGGAGGGTAGGAGATTGTCTGACAAGAAAAGGGCACAATATGGAACAGGTTTTTTTTTTTTTTGCTAACAAGGTCCTTAGACTTTCAATGTATGAAACTTTTGACTAGTTTCTCTGCTATAATGCAAGGGTCCCAGTACCCATCTAAATGGCACAACAAGGGCATCCAAGCTACAGCTAGTTGGTATTCCAAATATAAGGGGATTATGAAAGAACCATCTTGAACCTTTTTTCTGCTTAATCCCATGACTGCCTCAAAGTTCTCTAAATGAGATGCTTTGCAATCATGTAATTTTTAATAAAGACACAATGTCTTTGCTTAGTTTTAGGAATCTTACAAGTTTTATTAATTTCATTTAAATGCTGTATTATGAAATCTGAGCATTTTAAATGTTATCCTTATTTTCATCAAAATATTAGAAATACTTTATCAATGCTGTAGACATAAAGAAAAACCAGTTCACGGTGGTCTCTTGGATAAACACAACAAACCTGAATTGTCAATGTGAAAAAAAATTATAAAGAATAAATAATCAGCAAAATGTTATAAACTGTTTATTCTTCAAGAAGCTATCAGAATGCACTGATCTACTAAATCTATCAAAATCCTTGAAACTAGATGTATTTCAGATTTTATAAAAGTAGTAATTAGTCCACTAGCAGTAATTAACAAAATTGATTGCCTTGTAACATTCTGAGTCTTGGCTTCCGTAATACTAAAAAAAATTTACACACACACACAAACATAGCTGCCATGGAGTTGACTGACTCATGGCAACTCCATGTTTATCAGAGTAGAACTGTGCTCTACAGGGTTCAATGGCTGATTTTACAGCAACAAATAACCAGGCCTTTCTTCCAAGCTACTTCCAGGAAGACTAAAACCTTCAACTTTTTGGTTAGTATTCAAGTACATGAAGCATTTGCGTCACCCAGCAACTCCACATTACTAATTCTTTTAACAAATGAGCATATGCACTGTTCTAGGCTCCTCGGTACCTTAGTGAACAAGAGTTCTAATCCTAAATCCTCTTCTCACAGCAATGAGTCCTGAGTCCTTCTGTATATATGTAACACCTCTTTCTTTCAGTCTAAAACTTACCAGTCACAAGCTGATGAATTCTAAATTTCTATGTCTGGCCTCTCTCCCTGAATTCTAGATTCAAGAGCCAATTCTCATATAATTATATTCATTTCAACTTAAATTTAATCTCAACTATATTTAACAGCTGTTGATTAGTCTTCCCAAGCTCAGTGACTGGTATCACTAGTCACCTAACTGCTTATTCCAAATGTAAGGGGATTCCAGAAACGTAGGAATTTCAGTCAGACCCAAGTCCATTTCCAACCCATCAACGCCTTCCAAAAGCTCTCTTAAATCCATTAGCTGCAACCATTACATTGTATGCAGACCACTGCACTCTGAATCCAGTCTTATATATGCTCACCCCGCCCCTTGCTGTGCGCTGTCAAATCAATTCTGACTCTTAGCGACCCTACAAGGACTGAGTAAAAACTGCCTTAGTTTCCAAGGCTGTAATCTTTATAGAAGTAGACTGCCATATCTTTCTCCCATGGAGCAGCTGGCAGATTTGAACTTCTGACCTTAGCAGCCAAGCATGCTTAACCACACCACCACCAGGGCTCCTGCACCACTACCTACCACTCATGAGACTTACCATTCACTGAAATTAATTATAAATCACTTACCAAAGTCTTATATAGTCAGACTCTTGACTATATTTAGTTTAGTACCTCCATGCCTTTTTTTTCTGGTTTTCTGTTAAGTGCTGCTAATGGAAAGGTCAGCAGCTTGAGCCCACCATCCACTCTGCTGGAGAAAGATGTGGTGAACTACTTCAGTAAAGATTAAAGCCTTGGAAAACCTATGGGGCAATTCTACTCTGTCCTGTAGGGATTGGTATAAATCAGAATCGACTCTATGGCAACAAGTTTTTGGTTTTCTGTTAAGTGCACTGACTTCTTTCTAACTACCTAACCCTGCTATGTCTTATGCTGGAAATGCTTTAAAGTTTGGCCCATTCTCTTACTTCAAGCTTTCTATCCTTTCACAGGTCCCCTCCATTACTCTAACATAGTCTGTTATTTCCTTCTTAAAACTAAAGTAATCTTTTGTCTACTCGGCACATAAACCAATCCAAACCTACTGCCATTGCATCAATTCCCACTTATAGTGACCCCCACTGGGTTTCCAAGGCTATAAATCTTTATAGCAGATTGCCTCAGCTTCCTCCCACAGAGAAGCTGGTGGGTTTGAACCACCAACTTATGATTAGCAGCCAAATGCCTTACCCAGTACACCACAAGAGCTCCTTGTTGTTGTTATGTGCCGTCGAGTCGTCCCCGACTCATAGTGACCTCTCCTTGGGTTTCCGAGGCAGTATCACTATGGAAGTAGATTGTCCCTTCAGAGGAGTGGCTGGTGGGTTTGAACCGCCAGCCTTCTGGTTAGCAGTCAAGTGCCTTAGGCACTACGCTACCAGAGCTCCCACAAGAGTTCCTTAGGAAGGATTTTAAGCACAATTTTAGTGAACCCAGAGCTAACTTTATGAACAATACACAAGTATAGGCAGCCTTCTACTGAAACAGAGAAGAGTAAGACTAAACAGTACAAACAACATCCTTACACGTGAGCTTTGAAATCTTACCTGATTCTAGTTTCAGTGCTAATATGTATAAAAAACAAACAAAAAACTAAACCCGATGCAATTAAGTCGATGTCCCTCTGGGTTTCTAAGGCTGTATTATGGAAGTAGACTGCCTCATCTTCATCATGTGAAACAGCTGATAGATTTGAACTGCTAACCTGGCCTTACCCACAAAGCCACCAAAACTCCTTTCTCCCTAAGAGATCACCTCCCAACACACACATTCCAATTGTTTTTCCCTTTAGGTTTTGTCAACAAAAGCATTTAAAATTTTTGCTAAGAAAAAGAAATCTTTACACCCCAGGTGTTACCCTCTCCCTTGGAAAGTAATACTATTGCCACTGTGGAAAAAGCATGTGTGGACTAAGTCAAATGTTGTTGTTGTTGTTGTTATGTGCCGTCGAGTCGGCCCCGACTCATAGCGACCCCTCCTTGGGTTTCCGAGGCAGTATCACTACGGAAGTAGGATTGCCCAACCTTCCTTCCGAGGAGTGGCTGGTGGGTTTGAACCGCCAGCCTTCTGGTTAGCAGTCAAGTGCTTTAGCCACTATGCTACCAGAGCATGTGTGGACTAAGTCAAACAGGGATACTAATTTTTTTTCATTGTGAAATAGACAAAATCCCACCTGTTCCACCTCTCTATAACTCAGAGTGGTTGTAAGGATGACAGAGAATGTTACATGTAAATGCTTTATCTATAAAAATATAAGGCATCATTTATTCATCAATAATTCAAAACATATTCTAGAGGGGAGACAGACAAGTCATGTGGTCTAAGTGATAGGGGAAAAATAAAGCAATAATGGGGACTGATATTTAATGTAGCTAGGGAAAGTCTTTCAGATAAGGGGAAATTTGAGGAAAAGATGGGGCAAAGGCTTTCTGGGGGAAGAGGTTCTAGGCATAGGAAAACCTCGGTTAAATTTATAGTTATGTTCTAATACACTCAAATATCTATGAGCAATTAATACCATTGCTATTTATGAACTGCTGCTATAATTCATTTAGCACTCTAATTTGTCCCAAATAAAGAGTTCTAGTGTTACAGTGCCTAAGGCATTTCACTGCTAACCCAAAGGCTGGCGGTTCAAACCTACCAGCCACTCCTTGGAAGGAAGGTTAGGCAATACACTTCTGTACTGACACCGTTTCGGAAACCCAAGGAGGAGTCGCTATGAGTCAGATCCGACTCAACAGCAGTGAGTTTGGTTTTTCTTTTGGTTGCCCCAAATAAATGATTCCTTTTTTTTTTTTTTTGGGGGGGAGGAAGATACAGATTTATGCTACAGTTAAGAACCCATAGGAGCTCTGGTAGCATAGTGGCTAAGGCACTTGACTGCTAACCAGAAGGCT
>NW_006921886.1:3065352-3079411 GCF_000298275.1 Orycteropus afer afer
TGCCTTAGCCACTATGCTACCAGAGCTCCCAAGAACCCATATGGTTCTAGCAAAACTTTTAAAGTCTAAGAAAATCTGACAATACTTGACTGCTGAGTAGAACTCATTAATTTCCCAGAGTTGTTAGGAATATACTTGGTAACTTTCATATTCTTTGTACAGCGTTCATTGCTTTTCTCTAGGTCATTGGTCCCAAAATATTTTCATTATGCATCCCTATCAAAGGAGGAAAAAATGGAATACAGAGCAATATGTAATTTTATAAAGTATGCATCTATATACATATATTCAAGGAGCTCTGATAACATACTAGGTAAGGCATTTAGCTGCTAAACAGAAGATGAGCATTTCAAACCCACCAGCTGCTCCACGAGAGGAAGATGAGGCAGCCTACTTCTGTAAAGATTTACAGTCTTGGAAACCCAATGGGAAGTCACTATGAGTCAGAATCGACTCAATGGCAGTGGGTGTGGTTTTTTGGTATACATATACTCAATCCTACTACACTGAATCTATCATTAAGTATACTAAATGTGGTAGTCTTCAAGTTTACTTTTAAGAAAAAGTATAATTAACATTTCTAGATAAAGTATTAAAAACCTAATGTGACAGTTAAAGTTCTATGTCAACTTGGCTGGGCCTGGTTGAGTGGCTGGGCAGCTGAATGTAGTTATTCCTCATGGTGAGATTGGTAATTAACTCCATGGTGGAATCTACTGGAGCAGCTGAGTAGCTCTTGGGTATGTGGTCTGCTTCCCTTATATAAGAAACAGCTTTGGGAATGGTCTCTAGTATATGGCACTCTTGAACCCTGCATGCAGCCATGCTCTGCCGACCTTGGGACTTTCAAGGGACTTGAATCAATGGCCTGCCGTGTGGTCCGGTAACATCAAGACTGTGCCATTTTCTTTGTTGACCTTGGGCTTGTTAGCCTCAGCTGCCTGACTGAGAGATGCCGCTAGCTTCGGTGGGTCAGAAGCAAGAGGCAGAGCTGAAGCCCAAGGTCGAGGAGCTTTCACACGGCCCCTAGAGCCTGGCACTTTGAACTCGGGCTTCTAGCCGCCCGAACTGTAAGAGAATAAACTCCTGTTTGTTCAAGCCATCCTATTTGTGGTGTATTTGTCAGAGTGGCACTAGGTAACCAAAACACCTAAGTACTGTAATCAAAGTTTACACCAAAAACATCTTGCTTTGCTAATTACATTTAGGTATGTTGTTGTTGTTATGTGCCATCTACTTGGACACGACTCAGCGACCCCTACTTAAGTTTCTGAGGCAGTATCACTATGGAAGTAGATTGCCTAACCTTCCTTCCGAGGAGTGTCTGGTGGGTTTGAACCACCAGCCTTCTGGTTAGTAGTCAAGTGCCTCAGGTACTACACTACCAGAGTTCCTACATTTAGGTATAGCAGTCATATAATTTTAACAGACCATAACAAACCTCATTGACTAGCTACATCATTTACAGATTATCAATAACGTTGCAGTTACGCACAAGAATGACCAACATTTTAGAAATATTTTTTGGAAATTCTGGAGGCATGAGTCAATAGCTACAGAAGAACATCTCCAGAAGCAGTTTTATTTGTATCTTATTCCCTCACAGTTAAAAAAAGAAAAAAAGAAAAAAAAAATACTATGTATTACCTTTATAAGCTGACAAAATAGGATTTTTTTTTGGTAATGAAAATGTAAGCTTCTGGAATTGTACAGAGATTACCATATGATCATATTAATAATTAGCATAGTATTTATCCAACCTAAAACAAACTCTCTGCAAAATGTTGTTCTGAACATACATACAAACCTAAATGGAACCAACTCTTTCCCATAAATATTTAAAATGTAAGCAATGAAATAGTTCCTTCTAAAAATAAAGAGTCAAGGGACACACACAAAAGATAACCCACAAAAGATTTTCAAACTCTGTCAATTAAACACCTACCTGTTGGCTCTCAGGTAAAACAGTTGAATGATCTACAATAAAGTACCGAAGTCACAACCACGAGACTTTTAAACATCCTCACTCAACCAATCAAGCCTGTCCCCACACCCCCAACAAAGCCTTATCACAGATGAGCCCAGAAACAAACAGCTGTTCACAAAACTGCTACTCAAGGGTACCTCCTGGTTCTACAATTTAAACCTGGCGACAAGAAGTTAAAGGCCAGCTCACTCCATCATAGCCTACCACTGTCAACAGCAAACAACAAATGCAGAAAGAGCCTTAACTCAGTTTCTCTGTCCTCTTAAGTTTTCCCCATTACCTCAAGCCTTGACAAGAACAAATTTCTAAACCTTAGGAACAGTATCAGTTTTTAAATTAACTTAGTACAAATCTGATCAGGAATGTAGGGTCTAGGTTTTCCCAGTATCCTAAAATATTCATGAGTTCTTAAACATTGAACTTTCAGAAAGGTAATTCATGTTAAAATTAAAATGTTCTACCATTTCTACCCCTACAACATGGTATGACTTCAAGTCAATTTATTTATACATGAACGCAGTCCTCTCAAAAACTACTTTTAAAATATGGCTGTTACTGTTTTGTACTAGCTCCCATACATCAGAAAAGTTTAGACTTTTTTTTTTGTGAAAGATATCAGATCTTTTTACAAATGACAGAGGTGGTCATTTTATATCAAACACAAAAAAGATTACTTAATTCTTCCTAACTTAAGAGATGTGCTATGACTCTTAAAATTAAGGGCAGCTTTAGTCTGACCTAGTCCTTTGGGGTCTTTTCCAATTGTAAACTTTTGTGACTTACAGTACACCAAATGTAGGAAATAGTTCCAAAATTTGTGCCTCACACAAATCAGATGAGGGTTTTCAGACCATCAAGATTCGTCTGTTAAATTTTGAAATTTCCTCTGAAAATCACTTACTAGAAACTACCAAATTAACGTCTTTGCTTAAATCTGTAAAGCACGTTTACACTGTTTAATCCATTTAGTAAAATTTAGAGTGACACAGGAAATATGATCCAGAGATTATTATCTGACTTTTATAATTCACTGTACTATGAGTTCAAGTTTACCGGATAAGAATATTTAATATTTCTGCCCCAAAGTGTTCCTATACCAGGATTCCCTCCACCCAGGAACAGCCTTCCCAAGCCAAGATGCCAAAGCTCTCAGAAACCTCTAAAGCAGGGTCTATTTCCTGATTGAACAAAGAGCAACAAAGAAGTGGGTGGGAACCAGCTCTCAGAGAAGCCAGTCAGGACCCATCGCGACTGATCCACAACACACGTTTCCCCACCACCTCCTATTTCCCGGGAAGGCTAACTGCCTCAAACTCGAAAACCCTTTATTTTTATTGGAGAAGTCGAGCCTTTTCATTTGAATGGCGAGAAAGTGGCGCTTAAGGAACACGGTGAACAAAGGAGCGCCACGGAGCCCACGCGCGGAACACAGGTGGGCGTGTGCCACGAGCCTGACTTGGACTGGACCCATATCCTCAGTCACTACCCTCCAGGACCGACCCAGGTCTGTGGGCCGGGGGTGAGGCCAGAGGCGGAGAAAGAAGACGCACTGGCCAGACCCAGACAGCGGGGAGGGGAAAGCGGGCGGGGACTCCAGAAAGAGAGGGGCTGAAGGGGCGGGACTCCGGCGGCCACAGGGCTTTGTGTGGAGTCGGGCCTGGGGGAGATAGTTTCACCTGGGGGGGAGAGGGTTCGGGTGCAGGCTGCAGGAGCAAGGCACCTGAACCCTCTGCTCCCGCGAGTGACGCGGGCGGGAGGTGCGGGAGAGTCTCGAAAGAGGGCCGTCCCCTTCGCCACTACCACTATGCCGGGGTAGGCCGGCACCATCCCCAAAGGGTTGGCGGGCGCACTGTCAGAGGAACGGGAGCAGAAGGGAAATGGGGCGTTCTTTCAGCTGGCGTTTGCAGGGGCTCTTGGGATGGAAGACTCTCCCACTGACAGCACCGGGTCCGGAATGGGTTAAGATTCAGTCAAACGTCGGTCCCTCCTCCTTCACACCCCCCAGCTCCTGCGCCCACTCGCGACGGCAGCTGCGGAGCCAGGCCTGGCGCGGCCAGTGCCTGTAGCCCCAGCCTTGACCGCCCACCCTCCCGGCCTCTCACCATCGTAATAGTAGCACACTTTCTTCTTGCCGCCTCCCTGACTGTACGCCATGGGCTCCCCGGCCACCGCCGCCTCCGGGCTCCGGCTCCTCCTCCTCTTGCTGCTGCTTCTGCTGCCGCCGCTGCTCGGCGGAGAGAGAAAAGGGCAGGGGAGAAGGTGGGACAGTAGTCCCTCAGGGAAGGGTAGGCCGGAGGGAGGAGAGGAGGGGGCGCCGGGAGGAGTCGGTACCGCCCGGCCGAGGGGCCGAGAGCTCGGAGCGGGGGGGTGGCAGCGGCGCCAACTCGCGACACTAGGGAGGGGGAGGGGGCAGCCAAACCACCTCCGGAGGCCGTGGGGAGGTGGGACGCGTCCACTGTGGCCTCTAGCGGGGAGGAAGGAGCACGACAAGAGAAAGAAGGTCGCTCTACTCTTGGGTTAAAAGTTCTAATAATGAAGAAACAACTTGCGGAAGATGGCGCCAGACACAGCCGCAAGATGGAAAAAAAAAAAAAAAAGGCAGACTTTCCACAGGTTCATAAAGGGAGCCTTGAGACGGGTTGACGTTCTCCCCTTCGTATCTTCTCACAGTGGTTGTGCCTATCCCAGGCCTGCGCAGTAGGTTCCTTCCCAACCGTAGCCTCCGCGGTTTAGACCCCCTCCGCGTCGTCCCACGCCGTTCACCTCCCCCACTGTCGCGAAGCTCCCGCCCAAGCCGCCGGAGCCGACCACGTGCTGTGTTGCTCGGCGGGAAGAGAGCTGCAACCCACTGCACCGAGTACCTGGGCGCTTTGGTTTTCTCATTTGTTCATTCATTCTTTCATTTTAGGCTGGTAATTGTTCTGAGGTGCAGACTTGTTAAAAGCACCTATCAAAAAACGTCAAGGGCAACAGTGTACAGCTTGGGTTTGAATAAGCATTTAGTGACGCTTACATGTAAGGCACGATTCTAAGCATTAATATTAATAATTTAAAAAAATTAAAATATTTTAAATTAAATATTAATATTTCTACCTATAATACCAAAAAAACAAACCCACTGACGTCAAGTCCTTTCCAACTTACGGCCACCCTGTATGACAGTAGAACTGCCCCGTAGAGTTTCCAACGCTGTAAATTTTTATGAAAGCAAAGTGCCACATCTTTGCCCCCAGAGCGGCTGGTGAACTCGAAGGGATGACCTTTAGGTTAGTAGTCAGCGCTTAACCACTGCGCCACCAGGGCTCTTGGGCTATCAATAAATATTTATTACTTAAGAGCTCTGGTGATGTGGTTGTTAAGAGTGTTTGGCTGCCAATCGAAAGGTGGGCAATTCGAACCCTCTGGGGAAAGATAAAGCAATCTACCTCCATAAAGATTTTAGCCTTGGAAACCCTATGAAGCAGTTCTACTCTCTCTCATAGGGTCACAAAGAGTTGGAATCTACTTGACAGTGGCTTTGGTTTGGGGTTTATTATATAATTTAAGACTCCCAACAATGCTGGGATGTAAGTACTATTTCTCTTCTTTAAGCTGAAGGGAGATTAAGAAACCATAATATTCATATGTTATAAAGATCTGTGTCCCCAGTTCATTAAGTCTGGAAATTTGAACTCAGTTTGTGGCACAAAAGTTAAATGTTGACTGCTGACCCAAAGGTTGGCAGTTAAAATCCACCCAGCTGCTCTGGGACCTGACAATCTGCTCCATAAAGATTACAGCCAAAAAAAACCCTATGGGGCAGTTCTGCTCTGTCATGGAGTTGCTATGAGTCAGAATATTCTTGATGGCACCCCAAAAAACAGCACTTTCTCCAGAATCCAAATCCCCTAGCTACCACACTGTACTGATTCTCATGCTGGCTGGACACTGGAAGATTGGAGCAGCAATCGAAGAGAAAAGACTTTCCAAATTCATGTGTTATAAAGATCTGTGTCCCCAGTTCATTAAGTCAACAAACATTTATCAAGCAACTATGTACTCTAAGTCAGCTCCACATAAAACTCTTATCCCAACTACAGTATATCATTTACAATTTTCCTTACAATATATACTCTTCCACCACCAAAAAAAAAAAAAAAATCCCACTCCTATTAAGTCAGTTCCAACTCATAGTGACCTCCATAGGGTTTCCAAGGCTGTGCATCTTCACAGAAGTAGATTGCCTCATCTTTCTCTCACAGAGCAGCTGGTGGGTTTGAACCGCCGGGCTTCTCATAAGCAGTCAAATGTCTTACCCACTGCACCAACAGAGCACCTTATTCTCTCCCACACACCCCTTAATTGAAGTAGGAACCATTTAGAGTCACTATCAAGAACTTTTTATTTTGCTATTTGACTTAAAATTCCACAAGGTATTCTGTGTAAAGCAGCAATTTTCATGGGCTTTACAACCAAGAAGTTTAGAAACAGTAAGTCTAGAGTCATCCTCATCCTCACCTTCAATCTGTATTTTTAGCAAGCACCACAGGTGACTGCTGCCATTTGTATAGAAGCCACAGTGTGAGAAACATCAGCAAGGTAAAGTTAATTACATAGTATTGATTTTCTAAGTTTTGCTCTAACAAGCCCCAAATCAACTTGGTATATTCTGATAAGAGAAAAAGTTAATTTAGTGAAAACTAATGTTCTTCCTCACAGCCAGCCTAATGAAGTCTGAAATAAGAGTTTACTTCCTTCAGGAACATTTTTCTAATCCCCTCCCCCAAGTTTATTCTCTATGCCCTTCACAGGCTCCCTAGTGCCTTGTAGTCCCTCTAGTGAACCACTTACCTTTGCAGTATCCATGACCATTAGAATAATGCTTCATGAGAAGAGGGACCTGTCTTGTTCATAATTGTATCTCAGGTGACTGTGTGACCTTGGGAAAGTCACTTAAACTTATTAAATTTTTCACTGAATTCCCTTATCTGTAAAATGGGACAGTGTGGTAGTTAAGGTTGTGTGTCAACATGGCTGGGCCATGGTTTTGAGTGGCTTGGCCGGCGGGTGTAGTTATTCCCCATGATGAGATTATAATCACCTCTGTGGTGGAATATGTTTTGTGCAGCTAAGCAGTTGATGGGGAGTTATCTTTGGGGTGTGGCCAACTTCCAGTATATGTGGAGAAACTTTGGGAAGGGTCTCCAGCTTTTTTGGCACATTTTGAATCCTGCATTTGGCTGAGTCTTCATCGCCAGTTCTAGGCTTGAACCAACATCTTGCCATGTGGCCTGCTCATTTTGGGTTGTGCCATTTTCCCTGCTGATTTTGGGTTCATCAGCCTCAGCAGCCAGAAGCTCCAATGGGCCTGGAACAAGAGGCAGAGCTGAAACCCAAGGTCAAGGGACCTTTACCCAGCACATAGAGCCAGCACTCTGAATTCAAACTTCTAGCCTCCTGGGCTGTAGAATAAATTCCTGTTTGTGTCCACCTGTGGTATTTCTGTTATGGTAGCACTAGAGAATTAAGACAGTATTACTTGGAGAGTAATTCTTGATATGAATACTGAGAGGTTCAAATAAGAATTAAATGGAGACTTTTTAAACAGTAAAGAACTATGTGGATATAAGGGATTATTAAGATTAATGTTATAGTACTAATTATTATAGTAATTATTTTTGTTGTTTGTATTCACAGCACCTAGCCTTGACCTTCTGAGCAGAGCCTGAATATATATTTTGATTGGTTGAGGACCTTGCTATATTATTTATTATTTAACAATTTTAAAGTAATGGAAGCAAATGATTTCATCCTTGGAATAGTGCTGGAGAAGGATGTTTATAAACCAGTGATAAGAGTTGGCCATGAGAATTATGTTCCTAAATATCTATACTGAACTTTAGCTTATCAGAACTAAGGCCAAAAGAAGAATTCATTATTAAAAACCATTGATAAGCTCCAAACTTCACTTCCCATATTGAAATGTTTCTATTAACCCGTTTCCATTAGAGAATAGAAAGTTTAAGACACTGTACAATAAAAGGAAACAAGTTGAAAGCATGGATAATTCATAAAATGCATAATTGAGAATTATCTTTATCCTTGAACTGTTTTGCTTTAGTTTCTGCCCTGTCTACAAAAACTTGTTTTTTCAGTCTTGAAAATGTTTAGTGCTTTGAGCTTACTCAGTAAAACAATCTATTAAACATAAGTGGTATGTAAAACAGGAGTGTTCAGAAACTGATTGCCTCATTTCATACTAAAAATGGGATTCTACCACCAACTAGCGCATATAGTTTAATTTTCAGGTGCTATGAAAGAGTTATTCATATAAACTTGTTTCTACTCTAAAGAAATTTATATTTTTTGGTGTTAAATTCTCTTTAGTAATTCCATAAGGTAATACAGATAGTAAAGAAGTATAGTGACTAATACTAGGATGTTGTCACAAACTAAAACAGCCTCAGACAGAATTCTGATCACTTCAGAAGCATAATGACTATTTTTACACAGTGTTCTACAAGCTGTAACTCATAACTCTAAAGAGCAACAAACAATGAAAACTTAAATGTTATTTGAACTGTGAATTTGTTTAACAAAAATTAAAAATTTACCCATTTACAGGAAAAAAATGTATTTCTGAACGATGAATTATCTACAGATTTACATTAAACTTTTCAAGTCTCTCCTATTAGCCTGTTATTGATTAATTAATGCTTTGTCACTGACCTTTAAAGCACAGTATCACTTCGATCTAACCCATCTAATTGCACAAATGTTCTGATACAATTCTACACCCCCACTGTGTCTAGGAGAATTTACTCACTAGTGTCTCCTCATCACCCTAATGTATACATCAACTCTTCCTCTTTCTTAACTAAATTTTCAAAACTTCCTTTTAAGTCTGATAATCGGTCTTCTCCACATAGTGCCAGAACTCTATGGCTGAGCTCTTAATATAAAGAGCCTTTCGAAGCCTGGCAACTCAGGGATGTAACTTGCTGCCCACCATCTCTCCTGCATCTGTTCATAGTCTCTGCGCATCTCTCACCTATGACAACTCTTCTTCCACCTACCCATTATATGGGAGCTCTGGTAGCATAGTGGCTAAGACACTTGCCTGCTAACCAGACGGCTGGCGGTTCAAACCCACCAGCCACTCCTCGGAAGGAAGGTTGGGCAATCCTACTTCCGTAGTGATACTGCCTCGGAAACCCAAGGAGGGGTCGCTATGAGTCGGGGCTGACTCGACGGCACATAACAACAACAACAACCCATTATATACTACTCCCTAGAGTTTTGGGCATTTCTGCGGTAGCTCCTTCTCCCTACGCATTCTCATCCATTCACTGACCTTGTTACCGGTGACTCTTGATCATCACTTCCAGCCCTTCCCTCTCTCCTATTCTCTGCCCACTATCCACTTCATGTCTCAAGCTGGATGACCCATAGTCATTTCAAAATCAACATGGCCAAAACACAAATCCATTGTCTTCTTTTAAACCCCTTCTCTCCTTGGATTTGATTTTCAGTTAATGACAACACCATCAACCCTAATGCTTGAGCGATTGTTGTTAGGATCCATTGAGTTAATTGCAATTCATAGTGACCCTGTATACAACAGAACAAAACACAACCCCATCCTACACTATTCACACAATCTTTGCTGTGTTTGAATCCATTATTTGCAGTCACTGTGTCAGTTAATCTCATTGAGGGTCTTCCTCTTTTTCACAAACCGTCTACTTTACCAAGGTGATTGGAAATACCCTGACTTAAGTCAGGTGTAACTTAGTTCTCAAAGTGACATCTTTACTTTTTAACACTTTTAAAAAAAGTCTTTTGCAGCAGATTTGCTAAATGCAATATGTTGTTTGCCTGAAGTATAAACCTCATATTTTTCATGGGCTTCTTATTCCCATATCAAACCCATCCTCCTGCAGTCAGAACAGATACCAAATCCTGTTAATTCTCCCAAATCTCTCTTTGATTTATCTGTTCTCTCTCTTCAACAACAAAGCTTTTGTTTAGCCCTCAGTATCTACTTAGGATAATTTCAATAACTTCACATCTGGCTTCTGATTCACAGTTCGCACTTTTACCTGAATAGCTTTCTAAATCTAATCAACATTCCTATGCTTGGGACATCTTTTCAAATTCATATATTAACACCTGCAACCACACTGAAAACTCTAGGCACATCAATTACAGAGCACTCACCTAAACAATTCATACTTTTTTACGCCTTAGTACCTATCCTTCCCTCTGCCTAGTATTTCTTCTCCCCTCTTGTCCCTTTTCTGCCTTGTGGACCTACTTTCAACTCAAGTGACACATCCTTAAATGCCTGCCTGCCTTAGTTCTGTTCTTTGATACCTTTATTTGCATTTGTCTTTTGACTTTGTCACACTGTATGTTGTCTACATTTTTAGGTACTTCAATGACTTGAGTTTTTAAGCTCTTCCCTGGCAAACAACATGCTTTTTATTCAATTGTATATCTTAACCCAAAGAAATGTTTGCTATCTGGAAAACTAAAGGAGCTCCATTAAGGACTTGCTCTTCTGAGTCTTGATTAACATTTGATTAACATCAGAAGAAGAAGTAAAGCTAAGATAAGGTGACAGATGTACATTGTGGTGAATATGATTACACCATTGCGTTGTGCATGTAAAATGGTTGACATGGCAAATATTATATAGTCTCACAATAAAAATTTAAAAAAAAGGTGACAGAGCCATGGCAGATTGATTTTCATCATTACATCCAAATAATCAACTTTGTCTATAATATAGCCTAAATTTTCATCTTGATAATAACCTCCGTGACAATCACTGCTAGTTGTTTACTCAATAAGTATTGTTTCCTTCAATTGGTTTCACTTAGAGTGGTAATGTTCCCAGTTAAATGTACTCTTGAAATATGGGAAGTCTGTGACAATTCTTGCCATTGAGATACAAGCAAAAGTCCATGGAGTGAGACTTCAGAAAAAGCCTTTGTTTTTCTGTAAAGCACAGTGTGCATTTCCCTTTCTCCATTTTTTCCCTCCTAGAACATGGATGTTGCCCAGAAGTGGACTACAATGTTGTAAGAGGTGTAAAGTCAAATGGTGAGGATGATTGAGCAAGAAGATTGGAACCTAGCTCCCTGATGACCTCATTTATAGCTGTCCCAGACCCAGGCTGTCCATCTCCAGTCTTTTAGTTATATACAGGATATAGAAATAAACAACAAGAGTGAAATTTGATGAAACCACTATAGTCAGGATTTTGTTGAATGGTTCTGAATATAATCCTACAAAATATGAATTAGTAGTGGCTTCTGTTAATTTCTACTAAGAAACTATAGGTCTGTTGGGAGACAACTCTCCATGGGTTTCTTAATATTTTGAGAGCATGTTGTTGTTGTTGTTATGTACCATCAAGTTAGACCCGACTCACAGCGACCCCTCGTTGGGTTTCCAAGACAATATCACTACGGAAGTAGATTGCCCAACCTTCCTTCCGAGGAGTGGCTGGTGGGTTTGAACTGCCAGCCTTCTGGTTAGCAGTCAGGTGCCTTACGCACTACTCTATCAGAGCTCCTCACGCTACCAGAGCTCCTCTTTTGAGAGCATAGATACTGTTTTATGTTCTAAACTATTTTTTCAAGGTTATTTGTAAGAGTAAACAGCTTTGGAAGATAGAGATAATAACTTCCTCTCGAACAAAAGGACTCATTATAAAAGCCTCAGGTTCCATAATCTCAGAGTTCCTCTCCTGTAATATAATCCACTGTGAGCAAAGATATTATCTGGCCCTCTTCATGTTGATTTGTAGAAATTGGGGCTCAAGGCACCAGCACAAAAAATAATGCTGATACACTGTCTACTGCTATTGGTAGTTAACAGAAAAAAGGACATGTTCTTATCCCATTTATGCTAATGTTAAAACAAAAAAATGTTAAGGTATTAATCAAAAGCACTAAAATTGAATGTTGTGTTGTTAGGTGCCGTCAAGTCAGTTTCGATTCATAGTGACCCTCGGTACAACAGAACAAAACACCGCCTAGTCCAGTGCCACCCTCACAAGTATTGCCATGCTTGAGCCCATCATTGCAGCCATTGTGTCAATCCATCTTGTTGACGGTCTTCCCCTTTTTTGCTGACCCTTCATTTTATGAAGCACGATATCCTTCTCCAGGGACTGGTCCCTTCTGACAACCTGACCAAAGTATGTATGATGAAGTCTGGCCATTCTTGCTTCTAAAGAGCGTTCTGGCTGTGCTTCCTCCAAGACATTTGTTTTTTCTTCTAGCAGTCCATAGTAAATTCAATAGTCTTCACCAGCACCGCAGTGCAAATACATCAATTCTTCTGTGATCTTCCTTACTCATTTCCAGCTTTCACGTTGCATATCTAGCTGTTGAAAATACTGTGGCTTGGGTCAGATGCACCTTAGTCTTCAAAGTGACATCTTTATTCTTAATTTAAAGAGCTCTAATGCAGCAGATCTGACCAGCCCAATCTTGACTGCTGCTTCTATAGGCATTAATTATGGATGCAAGTAAAATGAAATGCTTGGCATCTTCAAATCTTTTCTCCATTTATCATGATGTTGCTTATTGGGCTTCTGTGAGGATTTTTGTTTTCTTTATGTTGAGGTGTAATCCATATTCAAGTCTGTTGTCTTTGATCTTCATTAGTAGTGCTTCAAATCTTCTTCACTTTCAGCAAGCAAGGTTGTATCTATCTGCATATCACAGGTTGCTAATGAGTCTCTCCAGTCCTGATGGCTCATTCTTCATATAGTCCAGTTTCTTGGATTATTTGCTCAAGATATAGACTGAATAAATATGGTGAAAGGATACATTCATGCACACCTTTCTTGATTTTAAACCATGCAGTATCCCCTTGTTCTGTGCAAACAACTGCTTCTTGGTCTATGTACAGATTTCTCATGAACACAATTAAGTATTCTGGAATTCCCATTCTTCACAATGTTATCCATAATTTGTTATGATCTACACAATCAAATGCCTCTGCATAGTCAGCAAAATGCAGGTAAATATCTTTCTGGTATTCTTTGCTCCCAGCCAAGATCCATCTCACATCAGCAAAGATTTTCCTCATTCCATATCCTCTTCTGAATCAAGCTTAAATTTGGGGCAGTTCTCCACAAATTTGCAGTGGATGTACTACTGCAATCTCTTTTGAATTATCTGCAGCAAAATTTTATGCTTGTGATATTAATGACATTTTTCAATAATTTGAACATTCTGTTGGATCACCTTTCTTTGGAATGGGCTCAAATATAAATGGTCCAGTCAGTTGGTAAGGTATTTTGTCTTCCAATTTGTGTGTGTGTGTGTGTGCTTTGGGTACAAATTTACAGAACAAAGTTTGTTTTACATTCAACAGTTTGTATACATTTGACTTCACACCCCAGTTACCATTCCTGACCATAATGCACACTCCTGCCCTCTGCTCCCTGTGACCACCCCCTCCCTGTGCCCTTCTTAACCATGTACTCTTTGTCTGTCCAGCTTTCCCTCCATACGATTGCGGCCCTTCTGGTGCCCCATGTCCAGTTACGTGAAGGAGTATGTATATTTCCTTAGAGTAGGTAGGTGCATCACCCTGGGGTGGTTGTTCTGCATGTAAATCTTTCTACTATTGAGCTGAGAGCCAATCCTTGGGGGTGAGTCCAATCCTAGGCTTGAAGGGTATCACAGGGCTATAGTTTTGGGGGTTCCACCAGACCCTATCTGACCAGGAATATTGGTCATTTTTGTGTCTTTTGAGTTGTGTTCCACACTTTTCCTCCCGCTCTATTCACTCTATCCAGGGTCTCTAGTTTATTTATTTATTTATTTATATTGTGATTTGGGAAGATTTACAGAGCATATTCACTTTCCATACAGCAGTTCACATATACTTTGTCTCATGACGTTGACCACAGTTTGCCACAATGCAACAGCTCCCCTCCCACTCCCTCCACATAGTTACCTCTTCCCAGTGTCCATTCCTCCGTGGACTCCTGCCCCTTGAGCTGTCTCCCTATGCATAGGCAGCCCTTCTTTCTCAATGATTGTTCTCTCCAAGGAGTGTATCTAC
>NW_006921886.1:3088202-3095301 GCF_000298275.1 Orycteropus afer afer
GGGGCTGGCACGGGATCGGGCAGTGTTTCATTCTGCTGTGCATGGAGTCACTATGAGTCGGAAACGACTCGACGGCACTTAACAACAACAACAACAACAATTGGTATTGCTTTCCTTATTTCCTTTTCAGGGCCTCTTTGTTGATGTAGAGGAATCCAACTGATTTTTGTATATTGACCTTGTATCTTGTGACTTCGCTGAACCTCTCTACTAGTTCCAGTAATTTTTTTGCTAAGTCGCTTGGGTTTTCTATGTATGGGATCATGTCATCTGCAAATAGAGGTAGCTTTACTTCATCTTTGCCAATTTGAATACCTTTTATTTCTCTTTCTTGCCTTATTGCTTTGGCTAGGACTTCCAGTACAATGTTAAATAGAAGTGGTATGAATGGCATCCTTGTCTGATTCCCATTTGCAAGGGAATTCTTTGAATCTTTCTCCTTTAACAATAATGTTGGCTGTAGGCTTTGCATATATGCCCTTTATTATGTTGAGGAATTTCCCTTCTATCCCTGTTTTGCTGAGACTTCTGAACAGGAACAGGTGTTGGATTTTATTGAATGCCTTTTCTACATTGATTGATATGATTGTATGGTTCTTTTGTTTATGTGGTGGATTACGTTGATTGTTTTTCTGATGTTGAATCATCTTTGCATACCTGGTATGAATCCCACTTGGTCATGATGTATTATTTTTTTGATGTGTTGTTGGATTTTGTTGGCTAGCTCTGGTGGTGTAGTGCCTAAGGCATTTTGACTGCTAACCAGAAGGCTGGCAGTTTAAACCCACCAGCCACTCCTTGGAAGGAAGGTTGGGCAATCTACTTCTGTAGTGATATTGTCTTGGAAACCCAAGGAGGGGTCGCTATGAGTTGATTCAATGGCAGTGAGTTTGGTTTGGTCTTGGTTGGGATTTGAAGATTTTTGCGTCTATATTTATAAGGGCTATTGGTCTGTAGTTTTCCTTTCTAATGGTGTCTTTCCCTGGTTTTGGTATCAGTGTTATGTTTTTTTCATAAAATGAATTTGAGAGTATTCCATCTTTTTCTGTATTCTGGAATAGCTTGAGTAGTACAGCTGTCAACTCTCCCCTGAATATTTGGTGAAATTCTCCAGTGAAGCCATCTGGGCCAGGACTTTTCCTTGTGGGAAGTTTATTTTAATGACCTAATCATTTTCTTGTTTTGTTATGGCTCTGTTCAAATATTCTATCTCCAACTGGGATAGTTTAGGCTGGTCTTGTGTTTCTAGAAACTTGTCCATCTCTTCTAGGTTCTTTAATCTGTTGGAATACAGTTTTCATAATATCCTGTTAATATCTTTCTTATTTCAGTTGGTTCTGTTGTGATGTTGCCCTTTTTGTTTATTATTTGTGTTATTTGTATCTTCTCTTTCTTTTCCTTAGTTAGATTTGCCAGTGGTTTGTCAATTTGTTAATCTTTTAGAAGCACCAGCTTCTTGTTTTGTTGATTTTCTCCATTTTTTTTTGTTTTGTTTTCTATTTCTGCTCTGATCTTTATTATTTCCTTGCTTCCGAATACTGTAGGCTTCTTTTGTTGCTCTTTTTCTAATTGTTAGCATTATTGAGTTAGAGTGTTGATTTATTTCTTTCCTCTTTTTTGATGTGTACATTTATAGTATAAATTGATCTCTGAGTACGGCTTTTGCTCTGTCACATTGTTTTTGGTAAGATGTATCTTCATTCCGTTTGTTTCTAGGATTCTTTTTTTATTTCACACTTTATTTGTTCTGCTACCCAGTAGTTTTTGAGCAGTGTATTATTCATTTTCCACATATTTGATATTTTGTCCTTAATCTTCCTATTATTGATTTCTAACTTTATAGCATTGTGGTCATAGAAGATGCTTTGTATTATTTCTGTGTTTTTGAATTTATTGAAGCTTGTTTTGTGTCCTAACATATGGTCTATTCTGGAGAATGATCCATGTTCAGTGGAGAATATGTGTATTGTGCTTTTGTTGGGTGGAGTGCTCTGTATATGTCTATGAGGTCCAGTTAGTTGATTGTGTTGTTGAGTGTTCTGTATCTTTTTTTTTTCTCTAGTTGTTCTGTCCCTCCTTGAAAGTGATGTATTAAACTTTCCTACTACTATTGTAGAGTTGTCTGTTTTTCCTTTCAATTCAGTTAATATTTGCTTCATGTATTTGGAGCACTTTCGTTGGGTGCATAGATATTAATTATGGGGAGGTCTTCTTGGTCAATTGATCCTTTTAGCATCATATAATGTCCTTCTTTGTCCCTTATGCTGTTTTTCACCTTGAAGTCTGTTATATCAGATATTAATATTGCCATTCCTGCTCTTATTTGGTTGCAATTAGCTTGGTTTTTTTTTTTTCACCCCTTAATTTTTAGTTTGTTTTTATCTTTGTGTCTAAGGTGGGTCTCTTGTAGGCAGCATATGGATGGGTCTTCTTTTCTTATTTAATCAGCCACTCCCTTTTTCTTGACTGGTGCATTTAGTCCACTCCATTGAGTGTAATTAGTGATAGGTTTGAATTGATTGCTGTCATTCTATTTTTGTTGTTGTTGTTGTTGTTGTGTTGTTGGTGATTTCCTTGTTCCAAGTATTTTTCTGTGCTAAGCTCATTTTGTTATCAAGTGTTTCTTCTGTTTTCTTCATTATTGATGGTTTTATGCTTACTAAGCCCACGTGTTTTTCTTCTTTCTGAGTTTGCTTAGGGGGATTGCTAATTTTCTTTGTGGTTACCCTGAAGTAAATGCTTATCTCCTTCAGTTTGGAACAGTCCGTTCTATTAAGCCATTGTACTGTCTTCCTCTCTGTTTGGAAGTTTTTTTTTTTTTTTTTAAAGTACATTTTATTGAAATATAATTTATGCACAGTGAAATACACAAAACTAAAGTGACATGAGTCAATGCGTTTTTTTGCAATGTTCCCTTCCCTCCCCTTTTATCCCTGTTAACCACCAAAGAAAGTTTCCTTCCATATGCAAACCTTTCCTTGACTTTTTACAATAATGAACTAATACTATATTTGTCTTTCTGCGCTTGACTTATTTCACTCAGCATAATGCCCTCCAAGTTCATCCATGTTATGCAGTATTTTGCAGATTCTTCATTATTCTTTATTGTGGCATAGTTTTGTTATCCATTCTTCTGTTGATGGGCACCTAGGTTGTTTCCATCTTTTTGCTCTTGTAAATAGTGCTATGACGAACAGGGGTGTGCATATATCTGACCTTGTCCTGGCTTTTACTTCTTTAGGATATGTACCTAGTCATGGGATTGCTAGGTCAAATGGTATTTCTAATTCTAGCTTTTTAAGGAATCGCCATACTGTTTTCCACAGTGATTATATCATTTGGCAGTCCCATTAGCAGTGTATGAGAGTCCCAATCTCGCCACAACCTTGGCAGCATTTGTTATCTTCTGTCTTGTTGAACTTTACCATTACTGCTGGGGTGAGATGGTATCTCATTGTTTTGATTTGGATCTCTCTGATGGGTAATGATTGTGAGCATTTTTTTCATGTATTTGCCAGCTACCTGAATATCCTCTTTGGTGAAGTGTCTATTCATGCCTTCTGATAGTTTTTAATTGGATTGTTAATCTTTTTGTTGTTGAAGTGTTGGAGTTTTCTATAAATTTTAGAGATATGTCATTGCCAAATATTTTTCCCAATCTGTGGATTTTCATTTTACTCTTTTGGCAGTGTAGTTATTGACAAATATGAATTTGTTGCTGTCATTTTTTTATATAATTTTTCTTGGTATTGCTGATTTCTTTGTTCCATATAATTTTCTGTGCTGAGCTCGTTTTGTTTATAAATCATGTTATCACTTCCTTCATTGCTATTGTTTTAGTATTTGCTAAATATATGTACTGGTCCTGTTTTTTTATTTTGATGTGAAGGTTTATCATTTTTCTTTGAGGTTACCCTGTGATTTATAATTTTGTTCCCAAGTTTAGAACAGTCTGTTCTATCCTATAGTTGTCTTGACTACCATACCATTTAGAAGTTCTGTAATTACCCAATTTTTTCCCTCTTTTTAGTTTGTAGTTATCATCATTTGTCAGTCAATGTCTCTGGTTCCCTGTTTACAATCTTGTAGGCTTATTTACTTTGGACACTTCCATAACTAGGTTGGTTTCTGGGTTATGTCATATGTGTTAACAGTTGATTGTTATTTGCTGTTGTTGGTTCTCTGTCTGAAAGACTCCCTTTAGCATTTCTTGTAAGGTTGGTCTGATTTTAACAAATTCTCTTAATTTTTGTTATCTGGAAATATTCTAATTTTCTGGGTATATAATTCTTCGTAGGATTTTTTTTTCTTTCATTTTATATATACCATCCCATTGTTCTCTCACCTGCATGCTTTCTGCCAAGAAATCTGAGCTTAGTCTTACCGGTTCCCCCTTGTAGGTAACTTTTCATTTTTCCCATGCTACTTTCAGGATTCTTTCTTTGTCTTTGGCTTTGGTGAGTTTGATGATGATATCTCTTGGTGATTTTCTTTTGGGGTCTCTCCTGTTTGGGGTTCACTGGACTTCTTGAATGAATATACTCTCATCTTTCACTATACCAAGGAAATTCTCTTCCAAAAAATCTTTGACATTTTTCTCTGCAGTTTTGTTCACCTCTTCCTGTGCTGGAATTCTGACTATACATTGGTTATTCCTTTTGATGGTATCACATGTGATCATTAGTGATCAATTGTTCATTTTGTTTTGATCTTTTTTCTGATTGACCCCTTTCCAAAGAAGTATTGAGGTATTTGTGTTCAATCTCACTAATTCTGTCTTCCGTTCTACTCCTTGTCCTGTTCAATATGTTATCTATTTCTGAAAACTTAGATATAAATCTTCTAGATTTCTACAAAATCTGTAGATTTTGTATCATTCTAATTTTTCATTTATTTTGACATTTTTTTCTTGTATTTTCTTTTAAAATTGTTCTAGATTTTCTCTATATTTTCCTCAATTTTGTCAGTGTTTTCCTTGATCTGTTTCTCAATCCATTGAAGAGATCTAAATATAATTCTGAATTCCTTATCAGGGATTTGGAATGCTACTTCTTCCTCAGTGGTGTGTTCTGGGTCTGTATCCTAGTCCCTTGTTTCTCTTGCTTTATCTTGCTTCTTTGTGTGGACTGTGATGCTCTGTTGTCTCTGAGAGATTCTAACATTTTTGTGTTTATATCTAATTGGTGATGTGTGTTAAAATGCCTTGCCCACAACTTTCGTTTTCTTTGGATGTTATCTACATAAGCAGGGTACTTGTAGGGTACTTCCGTATTTGCAAGTTGGCAGTGCTTACACACTCACCACCTGTCTCCTTTCCTGTTGTCAGCCTCCTATATGTCCCTGCCATTCTTGGCAAACAGAGCCTACTCTTAGCAAATGGAGCCTATTCTTAGGTGCCTTGAATCCAAATGAGAATGCTGTCACTTTAAAATATCTAAAATGGCTGCCTCTTGCAAACAATCAAAATGGCTGCACCCTCGGTCACTTTAAATATCCAAAATGGCCACCACTTGTAAACAATCAAAATGGCTATGCCCTTCGGACAGCTGAAAGTCCTCAGGTCAGGTTGTCTCCCTCCTTGCTGTTTCCCTTCCTAGTCATAGGCCACCAGTGCAGTCGTCCCTGCAGCCCTTGGTGACCAGGGCTGATCTTTAGGTCAATTCTCAGGTCCCAATACCTCTTGGAAATATTCAGGCTGTTGGTGCCATTAGAGTAACTAATAGTCTGCAGCTCCGTCCATCTCTCTACTCATTGTTTTCATTCAAGTTTTTCCACTAGTTGATGCTGAATCCATGTCTGTATACTTCCTTTCAAAGCTCAGGGCTCCAGGATTATCTTCTGTATCTCTCAATTGGTTTCTCTTTTCTTTGTTGAAAAGGGTCTGTGTAGCTTGCCTGCTTATTCTGCCATCTTACTGGAAGTTGTCACCATTTGGAAGTTTTGTAATTAAAACTTTTATTTCCTCTAGTTTATTGGTTGCTGGTGTTGTCTGCACATTGACTTCCTTATTTCTCTGTGTACATTATTTTATGAACTTATTTTGAGCATCTATTTCTGGTTTGATTTTCAAGTGGTGATGCCAAGTCCTGATTTTAATTTGTTGTTCTCTGTTGTGGATTCTGTATTGGAATGACTCCCTTTAGCATTTCTTGAAGGGTTGGTATGTTTTTCACAAATTCCCTTAATTTCTGTTTATCTGAGAGTGTCTTGATTTCACCCTCATATTTGAGGGACAATTTGACTGGATATAGAATTCTTGGTTGAAAGTTCTTCCTTCAGTGTTTTATATATGCCATCCCATTGCCTTCTTGTGTGGTTTCTGCTGAGAAGTCAGAACTTAGTCTTATTGGTTTTCCACTATAAGTGAAATTTCATTTATTCCCAAGCTGCTCTCAAGATGCTTTATCTTTGGTTTTGGAGAGTTTGATTATGATATGTTTTGGTGACTTTCTCTTTAAGTCTATTCTGTATGGGGTTCATTGAACTTCTTGGACAGATATCTTTTCTTCCTTCATGACTTGGGGGAAATTTTCTGTTATCAAGTCTTTCACAATTTTCTCAGTGTTTTTTTTTTTTTTTTTGCTTCCTCTTGTTCTGGTAATCTAATGAGGCATGTGTTGTTTCTTTTCATGTCATTTCATATAAGTCTTACATTTTCTTCATTTCTCTTAAATCTCTGCTCTGATTTTTCTTCATACAGGCTGATGCCAAGTGATTTGCCTTCTAGGTGGGAAATGCATTCTTTGGCCAGTTCTAGTCTACTCTTTTGTCCTTCCACTGTGTTGTCTGACTCCGTAATTTTAGTGTTCATCTTCTGGATTTCTTTTTTTCTGGAGGAGGGTAAAGAGAAGTTTTTATTCTGCGCTCCTGGGAGAGGTTTACAGGTCCCCAAGAGGGACCCGGGCAAGGTTCACAGGTCCCTGAGAGGGGCCAGAGAAGTTACGCAGCCCAGGTAAAAGAAAGCGTTTTTTATAGTGATTTTCTTTCTGGTTCTTAGAGGACCGGATTGAGAGCAGGGTATGTATTACAGGAACCAATAAGGTTAAAGCACCTTATTAGCATTGGGGCAGGAAGCAGAGCTGAAGCACTTCATTAACAT
>NW_006921886.1:3095422-3107372 GCF_000298275.1 Orycteropus afer afer
TTGAACCACCAGCCTTCTGGTTAGCAGTCAAGTGCCTTAGCCACTATACTACCAGAGCTTCATTAACATAGTGGACAGGAAATAGTTGAGGGTCTTTGTAAGCCAAGGTCATGTGCTGGGGTTTAGTATAGGGTGTGGTAAGCCACTCCCTTGCTTGACCAGTTCTTATAATTCTTTCCGGCTTAATTCTTTACCCGCCTGGACTGCCGTGTTCGCCTGACATTCCAGCCTTTTGTGGTGATAAAAAGGGCGAAGTTATCATTCTGGCTGCTTCCTGCTGAACAGGGTCGTAGCAGGGTTAAAGGCTGGTGTCAGTAGGAATTGGGTTGGTGGCAGGTGGGTGTATGGGTGTAGAAGTAGTTGGTTAACAGTGACTCTGGACATTTCTTTGAGCTGGTTTTGGAGGAATCTAAGGAAGCAAGAGGTGAAAAGAAAAAAGAGTATTAGTACAAGAGCTCCTATAAGGGGTAATAATCAGGCTGTTAGTGGTGATTGGAGCCATTCAAATGGTGAGGTTCCTGTTTGGTATCTATTACGTAGTTCCTCGTCATGTATTGATGCTTTGTTCTACCAGACCAGATTCATTGATATAATAGCAGCATTCTATTATAATAGCATTCACCGGTGTTGGATGATGACTGCTGGAGGTTCCTAGTCTGTGAAAAGGAGGAGGAAAGGGAGAAGGGGGGGTCAGCACTCTGTTCCAGCAGAGATTACTTGCACCACACTTCCCTTCCCAGCCAACGCACCAGATGTAAGGTCGCAGTAAGGAGAAGAGGACGCACAAAAGTGGGGTTAAAGAGAAGTTTTTATTCTGCACTCCTGGGAGAGGTTTACGGGTCCCTAAGAGGGGCCCGGGCGAGGTTCATGGGTCCCTGAGAGGGGCCAGAGAAGTCACCCATCTTCTGGATTTCTAACCGCTGTGTTGGTGTGAACTCTGTGTATTTATTTATCTTGTTACTTTGTTCTTGAATGGTTTTCCTGAATTCTTCCAGGGTACTGTCTGTCTTCTCGTTGATTCTGTTTGTGGTTTCCTTGAGCTCTCGGAGAGTCCTATATACATATCTTCCGAATTTCTTCTCAGATAATTCTATTGCCTGTTCTTCTTCCATGGTAGATAATTCTTTAGCTTTTTTTTTTTTTTTTTTAAAGACTGTCTTGTCCTGTTTTTTTGTTTGAGATTGTCTGTTGTTTCATAGATATTTTAAAGTTGTTTCCTAGACATTTTAAAATACATGACTGTCAGTTATGTATTGTTTCACCCTGATTTTTTGTTTGACTATATCTGAAAGTGTGGCGCATTAGTACTTTTTTGGTTATTAAATTGTTGTACTGGGTTGCTCTCCAGTTCTTTTGTGTTGATGGAAACACTGGTGTGGGGATGTGGATGCAGGTCTCTGTTTGTTGTGAAGGGGATTTGGAGTTGGGATGAGCAGGTGTTATGGTGGATTAATACATTCCTTCCATTGGAAGAGGCAGGAGAGAAGGGGATAAAAGAGAAAGAGAGAGAGAGAGAGAGAGAATAGTGAGTCCCCGTTTTTGATATTTGGGTGAGGTGCTGTTGGCTCAGGCAGCGTGGTGTGTGTCTTCCTGGAATGGCTACTAATGATGACATACTACTATCAACCAGAGACTCATGGTTCAAAATTGACAGAGAGCCCAACGGGTAGAGGGTCACCACTTTCTGCTACAATTGAGAAACCAGAATACGGAGTACCCTGGTCCACTGTGTGGTACAAAGTGGTCGTGGAAGAGTTGAATTTCGGCCCACCATTGTGTGCTTGCTCTGGGGCTCCGCCCACTTGGAAGGAGACTCTCTCTTCCCCCAACTCCTTTCTGAACTCTGCAGCAGCTCTATCCAAGGGATGTTTTTATCTGTTTCCCAGCAAGGTTATCTACTCACTTAGCTCAGCTCCCAAGGTCTCTGTCAATAACTCTTAATGTGGGTGTTCTGAATCATCAATGACTTTTGGGTTCTGTGATTTTTTTTTCCCTCTTTCTCTCTGGCCAATCTCTTTTGTATTGCTAATGAGTCCACTTCTTCATCTCTCTATCTCTCTACCAGCTAGGGAGGTTTGTTTATTTTTCCCAGTTGTTTGATCTGCTCTTTTTTCTCTACCTCCACTAAATCTGTGGAGATTTATCTTCTCCTTAGTTGCCCATAACTTCAATATCATTGCCTCTATCTGCTTTAAGATGCTAGAGGGAACAAATGTGTGGGCTACAATTATGATGCTGTCTTCATGAGGCATCTTCCAAATTTCTTGACATAAACAAATGAGTGCCTCCAGTCCTGTATCCATTTGTTGAAATATCTCAGTAGGTTTTCCATCACTTCCTAGAGCCTTGTTTTTTGCCAATTCCTTCAGTGCACTTGGACTTCTTTCTTTAGTACCAACAGTTCTTGATCATGTGCTACCTCCTGAAAGGTTGGATGCCAACCAATTCGTTTTGGTACAGTGACTCTGTGTTTTCCTTCCATCTTCTTTTGATGTTTCTTGCATAATTCAATATTTTGCTGGTAGAATCCTTCAGTAATGAAACTGGAACTCTGAATTTTTTTTCAGTTCTTTCAGCTTGAGAAATGCTGAATGTTTTCTTCCCTTTTGATATCCCAACTCCAAGTCTCTGGACATTTCATTATAATACTTTAGTTTGTCCTCTCGAGCTGCCCTGTGAAATCTGTTCAGTTCTTTTACTTTATCTTTTTTTTTTTCCATTCACTTTAGCTATTCTCTGTTCAAGAACAAGTTTTAAAATACCTTCTGACATCCATTTTGGTCTTCTCTTCCTTTGCTATCCTGCTAACAACCTTGTTATTAACACAAGTATTAGCCTTGTTAATGACTTTCTTCATTTATGATATACTTAATGTCATAGCACATATCATCTGGTCTTTAGTCACTAGTGTTCAGTGCTTCAGATCTATTCTTCAAGTGGTCTTTAAATTCAGGTGGGATATACTGAAAGTCATGTTTTGTTTTTAATGGGCTTGTTTTCATTTTCTTCAGCTTCAACTTAAACTTGCATAGGAGCAATTTAAATGATCTGCTCCACAGTCGGCCCCTGGCCTCGTTGTGACTTACGGTATTGAGCTTCTCTATCATCTCTTTCCATAGATGTAGTTGATTTGATTCATGTGTATTCCATCTGTGAGGTCCACATGTAGTCACTGTTTATGTTGTTTAAAGAAAGTATTTGCAACGAATAAGTCATTGGTCATGCAAAATTCTACCATGTGATCTCTGGTGTCATTTCTATCACCAATGCCATGTTTTCCACCACTAATCTGTCAGTTTATCATACTGTGTTTTGCATGTTGCTATGATACTAGAAGCTATGGCATATTTTTCAAATACTAGTGAGATCACCCATTGTGAACAGGTTTCAGCAGAGCTTCCAGACTGAGACAGACTAAGAAGAAGGACATGGCCATGTCTACTTGTGAGGGGGAAAAAAAAGGTCACTGTAAACCTTATTAATAGCAGTGAAACGGTGTCTGATATAATGCTGGAAAATGGGGCCCGCAGGTTGGAAGGCACTAAAATATGACTGGGGGATTGCTGCCTTCTCAAAGTAGTGTCAACCTTACTGATATGGGTGGAGTGAAGCTTTTGGGGCTTTTGTTTGCTGATGTGGCATTGTTCTAAATGAGAAGAAACAGCTAAAAACATGTATTAATAATCAGAATGTGGAATGTACAAAGTATGAATCTAAGGAAATTGGAAGTGGTAAGAAATGAAATGGAATGTGTGAAGATCAATATCCTAGGCATTAGTGAGCTGAAATGGACTGGTACTGGCCACTTTGAAACAGAAAATCTTATGATCTACTATGCCAGAGATGACAAATTGAAATGGTGTCACATTCATCATAAAAAAAATTTCAAGATCTATCCTGAAGTGTAAATGCTGTCAGTGATAGGATAATATCCATATGTCTACAAGGGAGACCAGTTAATAGTAGTATTATTCAAATCTATGCACCAACCACTAAAGCCAAAGATGAAGAAATTGAAGATTTTTACCAACCTCATCAGTCTGAAATTGATCAAACATGCAATCAAGATGTATTGATAATTACTGGTGATTGGAATACAAAAGTTGGAATGAAGAAGCATTGGTAGTTAGTTGGAAATTGAATAGAATCACAAATTATTGAAGATTCACTATTGTGTTCAAATGAACAAGGACACAGAACTCTTGTAATACAGAACAGATATTATTCAGCAGCAGTGGAGATTAGGTTATGGCAACTGATTTTTTTCTTCATCTTCTCTCTTTCTTTTCTGCTTAATCTTTTATTTTTCATCCAAATTTTTCATTGCTGTGCTCCAAAGCATTAACACATCTTCTTTAAGGCAGTAATAACATTCCACCTGAGCATGAATAATCCTAGAGACTGCATTCTTAGTGCCACTGACTCTTTTTCTAAAATAAAGTTTTCATGTTTTCTAAATCATTAAGCTTTTTATGGTAGACTCTGTCCTTAGCTGTCCTAATAATGTCAGTCTTTCTCTACAGGATGTTCAGTGTGGTAGCCTAATGGCATCACAATTTGACCCCCTTGCTTTGGGGGTATGATTTGATATTAGTTTTACATTCTATATGTTGACATAGCGAATGTTTGCTATATATTAGTCTGTTTAGAAAGCATCTTTTAGACAAAACTTTAAACGGGATGTTGAGTTGTTTTTTTTTTTCTGTTTTCTTTTCAGCAGTTGTTTTATATATATTTCATTCATAATGGTTAATTATAAAAAAAAATTCCATTTTGTCTTAAGCTTAAACAACCAGTATTATATGTGGTTCAAGATCTTCCTTTAAAATAAGACATAAATATTACCTGAATTTATATAATATGTTCCCTAATCTGTTTTCCCCAACTCTCTGTGTTTAGCTTCACCTATCTTTTCTGCACCTGATATCTTAGCACCATGTATTTTTAAATATTTGTTTATTCATGGTTTTATCTCTTGAAAGTTTGTAAAATCTTTAAAGGAAGGAACCTTGTCTTACTTCTCTTTATATTGCCACTCCTGGCACAATAATTAGGACTGCATTTGGTATCTAGTGAATCTTCAGAAATTTTTAAATTAATTTATTAATTAATGAACAAAATTTCAGAGTTCCTTCATTTATATTGTCACATTTCACCTGAAAAAACCTAATTACCTTATTTGGCTCAGGTTGGCTTCATGGATAGAGCAGAAGATTTGCAGTCAGAGAGCACTGGGCCTGTATCCTTATATACCAACTGGGTGAGCTTGAATGAACTATTTAACTTTTCTGAGTTTCAATTTTCTTACCTTTAAAATGTTGGAAATAATTCCAATGTCATAGAGTTGTTGTTAGGATTAAATAGAAAGATGAATACTAAACTGAAAAACTTACTGCCATCAAGTCGATTTCAACTCATAGCAACCCCTCCTTGGGTTTCCAAGCCAGTATCATTACAGATACTGCCTCAGAAACCCAAGGAGGGGTCACTATGAGTTGTGTTCTACTCGACAGCACATAACAACAACAACAACAACATCACTACAGAAGGAGATTGCCCCATCTTCCTTTCGAGGAGTGGCTGGTGGGTTTGAACCACCAGCCTTCTGGTTAGCAGTCAAATGCCTTAGGCACTACACCACCAGAGTTCAGTAGTTTCTGGTTCTTCACAATAAACTCTCAGCAAATGTGACTTCTCTTCCCCATTGTTTGAATTTTACAGTCATGATTTGAAGTAGGTTAGATAGCTACACTGTAATGGTTAGCACTTTGAGTCCTGGGTTCACATCCCAGATCTGTCATTTATTATATGTAGAATCTTTAGCAAGTTTCTCAGCCTCATGTTTCATCTCAGTGTCTGCATCTATAAAATTATTTTGATCATAATGCCAGTGTGGCAGACACTGTTACCTCCCCATTATCTGAATTTATATAGCATATATAATTTATATAGTATATGCAGTTTCTTCCTTACTAAAATAAACTTAATTTTATTTAGGACACCAATGTTGTTGTTGTTGTGTGCCATCGAGTCAAACCCGACTCATAGCGACCCCTCCTTGGGTTTCCAAGGCAGTATCACTACGGAAATAGGATTGCCCAACCTTCCTTCCGAGGAGTGGCTGGTGGGTAGTCCTATTAAAAATATGCACATATCCAGCCTCCCACAGGGTTAAAAATGGCCTCGTTCTAGCCAATGAGATATAAGCAAATGTCTGTTGAGGGATGCTTCTGGAATAATTATTATTTTGATAAAAGGGACAGACTCGTGATATTTCAGCATTTACTCTTTTGCCTTTCCTTCTTTTTCCTGCTTAGAAAGTGGATGTGATACCTTAAGGTGCAGCAACTATATTATGACTATGAAAAAAGCCACATATTCAGAATGGCAGAAAAGAAAGCTAGCAAGTGCTAATGTCTTAGAGGACTTGCCAAAACAGCTGCACCAGCCCTGGATTAAAACCTTAGATGTCTTCTTACGTGACTCAAATAAATGTCTTAGTAGTTTAAGACACTTTGTGTCAGGTTTTCTATTGGTGTTGGGTGCTGTCCAGTCGAGTTTGACTCATAGAGACCCCATGTGACAGAGTAGAACTGCCTCATAAGGTTTTCTTGGCTGTAATCTTTAAGGAAGCAGATTGCTTGGTCTTCCCACTCTGGAGCCACTGGTTAGGTTTGAACCAGCATTTTCTATTAGCAGACAAGTACTTAACCCTTTGAAGCATCAGGGCTCCTTTTCTTCAATAGGTTTTCTATTATCAGTACATAAATTGATTTCCTGTTGTTGTTAGATGCCACCGAGTCCATTCTAACTCATAGTGACCCTATGTATGACAGGACAAAACAATGTCTGGTCCTGAGCCATCCTCAGAATCATTTCTATTTTTGAGCCCATTTTTGCAGCCCACTATGTCAATCTATGCCATTGAAGGTCTTCCTTATTTTCATTGACCCTCTACTTTACCAAGCATGATGTCCTTCTTGAGAGACTGGTCCCTTCACATGTGTCCAAAAGTATGTGAGATGAAATCTTGCCATCCTCTCTTCTAAGGAACATCCAGGCTATACTTCTAAGACAGCTTGGTTCTTTCCTCTGGCAGTTCATGGCATAATCAGTAGTCTTCACCAGCACCATAATTCAAGTGCATCAGCTCTTCTTCAGTCTTCCTTCTTTATTGTCCAGCTTTTCTGTGCATATGATATTATTGAAAATACCATGGCTTGGGTCAGGCGGACCTTAGTTGTCAAAGTGGCCACTTTGGTTTTTAACACTTTAAAAAGGTCTTGTGCAGCACATTTGTCCAATGAAATATGTCATTTGATTTCTTGACTGCTATTTCCATGGGTGTTGATTGTGGAGTCAAGAAAAATGAAATCCTTGACCAACTTCAATCTTTTCTCCATTTATTGTGATATTGCTTGTTGGTCTAGTTGTGAGGATTTTTGTTTTCTTTATGTTGAGGTGTAATCCACACAGAAGTCTATAGTCTTTGATCTTCACCAATAAGTGCTTCAAGTCTTCTTCACTTTGTGTCATCCACATGTACTAAAACCCCAAACCAAATTCACTGCCATAGAGTTGAGTCTGACTGATACTGACCCCCATTGGGTTTCCAGGCTATAAATCTTTACAAGAGCAGACTGTTATCAGGATTGGAGGAAAACTTCATGGAGAAGCTGGTAGGTTCAAACTGCCAACCTTCTGGTTAGCAGCCAAATGCCTTAACTATGAGTTTTCCTCCAATCTTGATGCCATCTTCTTCATATAGTCCAGCTTCTCAGATTATTTGTTCAGCATACAGATTGAATAAATATAGTGAAAGGATACAACCCTTTCCTGATTTTAAACCATGCAGTATCTCTTTGTTTTGTTCAAATAGCTGCCTCTTGGTCTATGTACAACTTCCTCATGAGCACAATTAAGTGTTGTGGAATTCTCGTACTTTGCAATGTTATCCATAATTTTTTATAATCTACAGTCAAATGCCTCCATAATTTTTTATGATCTGCACAGTCAAATGCCTTTGCATAGTCAATAAAACACAGGTACATATCTTTCTGGTATTTTCTGCTTTCAGCCAAGATCCATCTAACATCAGCAATATTACACATCCTCTTCTGAATCTGGCTTGAATTTCTGGTAGTTCTCTGTCAATGTACTTTTTTCAAAAACATAAATGGTGACAATACTAATAGACTTTGCTAGATAGAATATACATAAATAAAATCTACAACATCTGTGGAAAGAAACAATGGAGAAACTCAATATCATCAATCAGAATAAGGCCAGGGACCAAATGTGGAGCAGACCATCAATTGCTCATGTGCAAGTTCAAGTTGAAGCTAAAGAAAATTAAAACAAATCCACAAGAGTGAAAATACAGCCTTGAGTATATCCCACCTGAATTTAGAAACCATCTCAAGAACAGATTTGATGCACTGAACACTAATGACCAAAGACCAGATGAGTTGTGGGATGATCACACATGAAGAAAGCAAATTGTCATTCAAAAGACAAGAAAGAAAGAAAAGACCAAAATGGATGTCAGAAGAGACTGAAACGTGCTCTTAAATGTAGAATAGCTAAAGCAAATGGAAGAAATGATGAAGTAAAAGAGTTGAACAGAAGATTTCAAAGGGTGGCTCAAGAAGACAAAGGAAATTATGATGAACTATGCAAAGACCTGGAATTAGAAAACCAGAAAGGAAGAATGGGCTCGGCATTTTTTCTTCTTTTGTTAACTTTTTATTGTTATGTGGTAAAAGTGTACAGAGCAAATTGGTTTTCTATTCAACAATTTATTCATATTTTGTTTTGTCACATTGATTGTGATCTCCACAAAGTAATAACACTGTTCCCACTTTCTCCTGTAGTTATTGATTCCATTCATCCTTCTTTCCTATTTATTCCTATCTTTTGAGATTTATCCCAGGGCAAATGCTGCCTTTTTGATCTTGTATGGTTGATGCATTCTTAACTAAAATAGCTATTTACCACACAGGGCTTTTGGAGAATTAGATAAAACAATGAATATAAACTGTCCAGCACAGTTCTTGGTACTGAGTAAATGTTCAATATATCTTGATTATTATTAGCAAGTGACTTTTGTACAGGATGCAGGAAGTTGGGTGATTTTCCTTAAAAAGTGGCATAGCCAGGACCTGAAATGAGATCATAGGACTCTATTCTTCCACTCTTCACATATCATGCTGTCATGAACACTCTTTTAAGGAAATTAAAAAATAGATAAGGACCATAATCTCATACTGCATCTGTATTGCAAGAGTGAATTAAGAAGTCATAGAGGGACACGCCACAGTCCATATATAGACTTCAGATATGCTTTCTCAAGAATTATGTTTCAAAACTTTGAATTAGTTACCAACATTTTGAAATTCTTAATTTTAAAATGTTAGCAACTAATAAAAAGTTTTTGTTATTAATATTGCTCTCAATTAAATATATTAAAAATCTTAATTTCCTATAAAAATGTAGATTTTCAGCTGGTTTTAGAAAAAAAAAAATGATCTGGCCAAATTAAGACTGTAATTGCCATATAGGAATAATTAGCAGAGTGGAATAGAGGCTGATGGAGCAAACTTTAATTTACCACAGTTTTCATAACTCTGCTATATTCCTGGCACTTGGACTGAGAAGCAATTGCTGTTTAATATCACACTTGGACTATTGTGTTTCCTATAGCAGGATTAACAGGAAAGTGAAATATTTCTTGAGCCATCTCTCTGTCAAAAGTGAGTAAATTAATGATAAACAGAGTTGCATGTGACACAAATACTGGAAACTGTGAACTATTGATATATGTTGAAGATGTTGAATATGCAACCAAAGTGGGTGTAGCTCAAAAGAATACAATGTGCTTTTTTCACACAATTACCTCATCTACTTGGAAAGGTGTGCTTTTCATTATACATATTCAATCTGTATGCTGAACAAATAATCTGAGAAGTTGGACAATATCAAGAATAACATGTTATCAGGATTGGAGGAAAACTCATTATCAACTGCTATTTGCAGATGACACAACCTTACTTACTGAAAGTGAAGAGGACTTAAAGCACTTCCTGATGAAGATGAGAGACTACAGCCTTCAGTGTGAATTATACTCCAACATAAAGAAAACAAAAATCCTCACAACTGGCCCAATAAACAACACATGATAAATGGAGAAAAGATTGAAGTTGTAGTAGATTTCATTTTAGTTAGGTCTACAATCAATGCTCATGGAAGCAGCAGTCAAGAAATCAAATGATGGAGGATGGAGGAATAGGCAGACAAGTGACGCAGACCCTCTTCAGCAAAGAAAAGAAAAACCAGTTGAAAGAGATACAGAAGATACTCCTGGAGCCCTGAGCTTTGAAAGGAACTATACAGAAGTGAATCAGGCACCAACTAGTGGAATAACCTGAATGAAAACAGTGAGTACATAGATGGTCGGAGCTGCAGACTGTCAGCTACCCCGATGGGACCAACAGTCTGAGTATTTCCAAGAGGTGTTGCAACCTGAGAATTGACCTAAAGATCAGCCCTGGTCACCAAGGGCTGCAGGGATGACTTCACTGGTGGCCTATGACTAGGAAGGGAAACATCAAGGAGACATAAAACCTGAGCTGTTGACTTTCTGCTGTCTGGACGGCACAGCCATTTTGATTGTTTACACATGGCAGCCATTTTGGAAATTTAAAGTGACTGAAGGTGCAGCCATATTGGATATTTAAAGTGACCAAAGGTGCAGCTATTTTGAATGTTTACAAGCAGTGGCCATTTTGGATATTTAAAGTGACCAAGGGTGCAGCCATTTTGAATGTTTACAAGCGGCAGCCATTTTGGATATTTATGGTGACCGAAAGTGCAGCCACTTTGAACCTTTACAAGTGGCAACCATTTTGGAGTTTAAAGTGAGAGCATTCTCATTCGGATTTCAGGGACCTAAGAGTAGGCTCTGTTTGCCAAGGTAGATAGGGACATACGAGAGATTGACAACAGGAAAGGAGACAGGTGGTGAGTGTATAAGTGCTGTCAACTAATGAATAGGGGAGCACAGCATAGTACCTTGCTTGCGTAGATAACATATAAACAAAACAAAGGAAATGAAAATTGTGGGCAAGTCGCTCCAACATACAATCACCAATTAAATATAAACACAAAAACGTCACAATGCCTCAGAGACAACAGAGCATCACAGTCCACACAAAGAAGCAAGATAAAGCAGGAGAAACAAGGGCCCAGGAAACAGACCCAAAACACATTCCTGAGGAAGATGCAGCATTGGAACTCCCTGATAAGGAATTCAAAAGAATTGTATTTAGATATCTTCAACGAATTGAGAGACAGATCAAGGAAAACACAGAGAAAACCCTGAACAATTTCAAAAGACAATACAAGAACAAAATGACAAAATAAACGAAAAATTAGAGATGATGCAAAATCTACACACAGAAATCCAGAAGATTAATACTAAATGTTCAGAAATAGATAGGACATTGAATGGGCAAAGGAGCAGAATTGAATCAATGGAAGACATAATCGGTGAGATTGAAGGCAAATACATGAACAATACTTTGGAAAGGGATAAATCAGAAAAAAAGATCAAAACAAAATGAAGAAAGTCTAAGGTTCATGTGGTATACTATCAAAAGGAATAACCTACATGTAATCAGAATTCCAAAACAGGAAGAGAATAATAAGACCACAGAGAAAATTGTTGAAGATTTGTTGGAAAAGAATTTTCCTGGTATGATGAAAGATGAGAATATATCCATTCATGAAGTCCAACGAACCCCAAACAGGATAGACCCCAAAAGAAAATCACCAAGACATATCATCATCAAACTCACCAAATCCAAAGACAAAGAAAGAATCCTGAAAGCAGCACGAGAAAAATAAAAAGTTACCTACAAGGGGCAACCAATAAGACTAAGCTCAGATTTCT
>NW_006921886.1:3107472-3108400 GCF_000298275.1 Orycteropus afer afer
TAAGGGAATTTGTTAAAACCAGACCAACCTTATAAGAGATGCTAAAGGGAGCCCTTTGGACAGAGAAGCAACAACAGCCAACAACAACTGACCATGAACACACATGATGATATAACCTAGAAACCAACTCAGCTATGGAAGTATACAAAATGAAGAAGACTACAAGATTGTAAACAGGGAACCAGAGACATCAATTGACAATTGAGGACAACTAGAAACCAAAAAGAGGGGAAAAACTATCGTTACAGAACTTCTAGATGTAGGGATGTCAAGACAACTACAAGGTAGAACAGGCTGTTCTAAACTTGGGAAGAAAACTATAAATCACAGGGTAACCTCTAAGAAAAATGATAAACCTTCAGATCAAAAAACAGGACCAGACTAATATTCAGCAAATACTAAAACAATAGCAGTGAAGGAAGTGATAATATGATTCATAAACAAAATGAGCTCAGCATAGAAAATTATATGGAGCAAAGAAATCAACACCACGAAAAAGCACATAACAAAAATGACATCAACAAATTCCTATTTCCCAATAATTACATATCTGGCAAGGGACTTATCTCCAAGATTTATAGAAGAGTGGATGACCAAACTATGGTACATACACTAATGGAATGCTATGCAGCACTAAAGAGTAATGTAGAGTCTGCAAAACAGTGCATAATTTGCATCAAATTGGAGGACATATTATTTGTTCTGGACCAGGTGAGACCAATAGACCAACCTTAAATGGTGAAATAAGTCAATCACAGAAGGACAAATAGTATTAGTTTGTTGTTGTGGAGGGCCAAGGAAAGGTTTATATATGAAGGGAAACTTTCTTTGTTGGTTGCCAGGGGTGGGAGCGGAGGGAAGGGAACACTGCAAAAAAAAAAAAAAAAGCATTGATCCATGTCACTTTGTTGTTGTTGTTAAGTGCCGT
>NW_006921886.1:3111425-3115266 GCF_000298275.1 Orycteropus afer afer
GTACAACAGTTTGAATCAGGAACTTTGATGCTCTGAACAGCTCACTGAATCAGAGTTCACCAAACACAGAAGAGCAGAATTACAGGAAAGGCACAGGGAGATTATTTAGGAAAGAGCTAGTGACGGAGGATGGATGGGCACCCGAGAGAGACCATTGCAAACAGTCACTGTCTGTGGGGCAAGGGTGGCCACCTGAGATCCCAGAGCCAAGAAGGCATACCAGCAGCATACCAGTGACCATTACAATATTCCAGTGGGCAGCGGCAGAGACCTGCCTCCAGCAGCTGATTTTGTCAGTAATTTGGGTCGTTTGGGTTGTCTGGGTGCAGGCAGGCATGGGCATCACTGCTGAAATTCAGACGGAGATCTCACTGTTGCACCAGAAAGGCTAGCTCCGTCCCTTCCCAGTGGATCACAGAGCGGGATTGGGTCAGACTGGGAGACACCGTGCTTTTCTTTGCCACAGATATTGGGACCGCAGGACACTAGCAGGTACTCCCTCGTCTCCAACATAGCTGAAATTGTGCGCATCTTTGGCACCACAGGTGGGCGGTATCACAGACAAACTCCAGAGCCGGCCATTAGCGATCTGGCGGGATTGTGTCAGCACTGCAGGCAGACGGGGCACGGAGAGCAAAGAAAGTGCAGCCAAGTGCAGTCCTGTGAATTTTGCCTCGGAGCCGTGCTTTGGCACTGTGGAGCTGCGGAGGTGGAGTCTTTGAGTGTGCCTGAAATTGGCAGAAATTTGCGACCCTCTAACAACAGGAATCTTTCCTGAGGTTGAGCCGCAGTCTTGCAAATGAATACATCATCAATAATAGCCTGCTCAAAGCCCTAGAAATGGACCCTAGCAACACCAAGCTTTCCTTCTTCTGCTCCCACCTTCTCCGCCAGTAACTTCACTCATTCAATAGAAGAAACCATATTCAGCCAATTACCATAAAACTTCCTCCTTCGAACTCTAAACCATCTTTACGAAAAACAGAAACACATATCCACACTATACACAGTGATTCCACCATCACAAAGAAAACAGCAGAGCGACCCAACACACCTGAATCAATAATAAAATAAAACACACCACCTTCACCTTTTCAAAATATTAAACCATAAAACCAAGACAAAACAAATCAACATGTAACCAGCAGCTAGAGACAACCTAAAGACACAGTGCTCTACCAGATTCCAAGGGCTTAAGAAGAGGTTCTGCTTTCCAGTAACTCCAAGAACTCTCCAGACCTGTACTACATGACTGGAAAGGTCCTAGTTTACACCTTCTTTTTTTTTAATTATTTTTTATTTTTTTCTTTCTCTTGTGGTTAACCCTGTTCCTTGTTGTTGTTTTTTTTTTTCAGTTTGTTAATTTGTTTTCTTTCTTCATTACTCTCCTTCTTTACCTTTTTTCTCTTAGTGACGTATCCCCAGGTATTGCATATTTACCTGTTTTCTTCTTCTTTTCTTCACTTTTTCTTTTTTTGGGTTACTGTTCCTGTGTGATTTCAGGGAGTATTTTTTGTCCATGTGCTTTTAGTTTTTTCGATGGTTATTCAATTGTAATCTTTGCCTAACTGAGTGGGAGACAGCAACAGTCCCCATAAGATACAAGTACGCCCACATCTCCTGCAACTTCACTTACTGAGCAAGAGCCAACACCTCCTTCTCCACCAAGAGGGCAACGATAAAAAGAACACCAAGAAGAACCTGAATCACTTTGGCTGCTGTTCACAAACAATTAACAGAGATCTTAATACAACACCACGATGTCTTGGAGACAACAGATCATCACAGTCCACACAAAGAAGCAAGATAAAGTGGTAGAAACAAGGGAACAGGTTACAGACTCAGAACACATCCCTGAGGAAGAAGCAGCATTGGAACTCTCTGATAAGGAATTAAAAAGAATTATATTTAGGTATCTTCAAAGGATTGGGAGACAGACCAAGGAAAACACAGAAAAAACCCTAGAAGAATTTTGGAAGAAAATACAAGAACAAAATGACAAAATAAACAAAAAATTAGAAATGATTCTAAATCTACAGATAGAAATCCAGAAGATTAATACTAAATGTTCAGAAATAGATAGGACATTGAATGGGCAAAGGAGCAGAATTGAATCAATGGAAGACATAATCGGTGAGATTGAAGGCAAATACATGAACAATACTTTGGAAAGGGATAAATCAGAAAAAAAGATCAAAACAAAATGAAGAAAGCCTAAGGTTCATGTGGGATACCATCAAAAGAAATAATCTACATGTCATCGGAATTCCAGAACAGGAAGAGAAAAATAAAACCACTGAGAAAATCATCCAAGATTTGCTGGAGGAGAACTTCCCTGATATGATGAAAAAGGAGAACATATCCATTCAGGAATTCCAATGAACCCCAAACAGGATAGACCCCAAAAGAAAATCACCAAGACATATCATCATCAAACTGACCAAAACCAAGGACAAAGACAGGATCCTGAGAGCAGCACAGGAAAAACAAAAAGTTACATACAAAGGTCAGCCAGTAAGAATAAGCTCCGATTTCTCAGCAGAGACCATGCAAGTGAGAAGACAATGGGATGGTATATATAAAACCCTGAAAGAGAAAAATTTTCAACCAAGGATTATATACCTGGCAAAACCATCCCTCAAATATGATGGTAAAATTAGGAGATTTCCAGATAAGCAGAAACTAAGGGAATTTGTTAAAACCAGACCAACATTACAAGAGATGCTAAAGGAAGTCCTTTGAACAGAGAACCAAAAATAGCAAATAACAACCGACCATTAATACACAAGATGACATATTCCAGAAATCACAGCTATGGACATAACCAAAATAAAATGAGCTTACAATATTGTAAACAGGGAACCAGAGACATCAATTGGCAGGTGAGGACAACTACAAACAAAGAGAGGGAAAAGACTGTATAGTTACAGAACTTGTAAATAGTGAGGAAGTTAAGAGAGTTCCAAGACAGAATGGACTGTTCTAAACTCAGGGAGAAAATTATAAATCATAGGGTAACCTCAAAGAAAAATGACAAACCTTCATATCAAGCACAAATACTTAGAAAATACTAAAACACCAGCAACAAAGGAAATGATAACAGGATTCATAAACATAATGAGCTCAACACAGAAAAAAATATGGAAGAAACCAGGGACACCATGAACATACATAATGACAGCAACAAAATCATACTTGTCAATAATTACACTGAATGTTAATGGATTAAATGCACCACTCAAGAGATGGAGACTTGCAGATTGGATAAGAAAACAAAACCCTCAATATGCTGCCTACAAGAGACAAACCTTAGAGATAAAGACAAAATAGACTAAAAATCAAAGTTTGGAAAAAGATATATCAAGCAAATCACAGCTATAAGAGAGCAGGAGTGGCAATATTAATTTCTGATCAAATTGACTTTAAGACAAAAACCACCATGCTAGACAAGGAAGGACATTACATAATGATTAAAGGATCAATTGATCATGAAGATATAGCCATAATAAATATCTATGGACCCAATGAAAGAGCCCCAAAATACATAAATCAGACTCTAAAGGAGTTGAAAAGCCCAATAGATGACTCCACTGTCATAGTGGGAGATTTTAATACACCACTTTCTTTGAAAGATAGAACAACTGGAAAAAACACAATAAAGATACAGAAGAGCTAAATAATACACTACACCAACTGGGCCTTATAGATATCTACAGAACACTTCACCCAAGAGCAGCACAATATACATTCTTCTCTAGTGCACATGGAACTTTTTCTATGATAGACCATATGTTAGGCCATAAAGCAAGCCTTAATAAATTTAAAAACATTGAAATACTGC
>NW_006921886.1:3117399-3127113 GCF_000298275.1 Orycteropus afer afer
ATTAAATTTTTGTGTGCTTCCAAAGACTTCTCCAAAAGAGTCAAATGAGAACCTACAGACTGGGAAAAAATATTTGGTAACAGCGTATCTGACAAGGAACTTATCTCTAGAATTTATAGAAAACTCCAACACCTCAATAACAAAAAGACAATCCAATTGAAAAATGGGCAGAAGACATGAATAGACACTTCACCAAGGACGATATTCAAGCGGCCAATAAACATATGAAGAAATGCTCACGATCACTAGCTATTAGAGAGATACAAATTAAAACAACAATGACATACCATCTTGCTCCAGCACTAGTAGCAAAGTTCAATGAGACAGAAAATAAATATGCTGGGAAGGATGTGGAGAGATTAGGACTTTCATACACTGCTGGTGGGACTGTAAAATGGTAAAACCATTGTGGAAAGAAGTATGGTGATTCCTTCAAAAGTTGGAACTAGAAATACCATTTGACCCAGCTATTCCATTACTAGGTATATACCCTAAAGAAGTGAGAGCCATGACAAGAACAGACGTATGCACACCATGTTCATCGCAGCGCTATTTGCAATAGCCAAAAGATGGAAACAACCTAGGTGTCCATCAACTGAGGAATGGATAGCCAAACTATGGTACATACACACACTGGAATACTATGCAATGCTAAAGAATAATGTGGAATCGGCAAAACACCGCATAACGTGGATGAACCTGGAGGACATTATGCTGAGTGAAATAAGTCAATCACAAAAGAACAAATATGGTATTAGTTCGTTATTGTAATAGTCAAGGAAACGTTTATCTATGGAAGACCATTTTCTTGGTTGGTTACCAGGGATGGGAGGAGAGGGGAGGGAAGGCTGTTAGATAGAGGTAAGTTTTGATTTGGGTGAAGAAAAGGGCAATGTACCAAATGTGAGTGACCAATATAGTGGCATTGAGGAAAAGAAAGACATAGAGAGGTATATAGGAAGTACAGACAACAAACATGAACCCTTTTGCGCATATAGTACAGTGTGGTCAGTGAAGGCAAACATAAGTATATGGGTGGATAGATGGGTGGACAGGCTGAAATATTAGGTGGAGTGGAGAGTGCACCCAAGAACATTTATATGGTTGGCAGAAAGTGGTCCAATAACTTTATGTGTATGATCTGAATTCCCAGGTGTATAATGGGGCCAACAAGGGGCAAGGTTGTAGTCACTGCTTGGTCACAGCCAGATACCCAGAGGGACTGAGTAGTTGAACCTGTGGGCTCGGGACCATAGTTACAGAGGACATTAAGCTCAATTGGCATAACATACTACACAAAACATTGTTCCACCTCCTACTGTGGAAGGTATCGACTGAGATCTTAAAAGCTTGCAAGCTGCCATCTAGATGCAACTATGGGTCTCTCCTCATCCAGAGCCAAGAAGAATGAAAAAAAATCAAAAATTCATGGAAACAACTAGTTCTAGTGACTGGTACACCATTCGATCTGCAGACTATACGACTATGAGACCAGAAGAAATAGATGGTGCTTGGCTACTACTGTCAATCACTTGGAAGCGGATCTTTGTAGGAGATCCTGGATAGACAGGGAGAACAATGTAGAACAAAACTCAAAATCATTTGGGGAAAAGAAAAAAAAAAAAAGTGGGGAACTGGTTTGCTGGCCTGAGGGAGCCTGGTGGAACCATTGAAACTATGGCCCCTAGCTGCCCTTCAGGTCTGGAATTGAACACACACTGTGGCTTCCAGCCAAACAATAGACAGGCGTATCAGTTGAGCATTTACCTGAGGTAGATACACTCCTTGGAGAGAATAAGCATGAGAGAAAGAAGGGCTGCTCAGGCACAGGGAGACAGCTCAGGGGGTAGGAGTGCATGGAGAGATGGACACAGGGAAGAGGTAACTATCGGGAGGAAGTGGGAGGGGAGATGTTGCATTGTGCTAAATTGTGGTCAATGTCATGAGACAAAGTGTATGTGAACTGCTGTATGGAAAGTGTATTTGCACTGTAAATTTTCACCCATATCACAATAAATTAAAAAAAAAAAAAAAAAGATTTACAGCCTTGGAAACTCAATGGAGGGTCTCTATGAGTCTGGATAGACTTGATGGCAGTGAGTTTTTGGTTTGGCAGAAGAATTGATGCATTTGAATTGTGTTGATGAAGAATACTGAATGTACCATGAACTACTAGAAGAATGAAGAAATCTTTCTTGGAGAAAGTACAGCCAGAATACTCCTTAGAAGCAAGAATGGCTAGACTTCATCTTTCATACTTTGGTCATGTTGTCGTGATATCCTTGGAGAAGGATATCATGCTTGGTAAAGTAGAGGGTCAGCAAATAAAGGGAAGACCTTCCACCAGATGGATTGCCACAGTGTCTGTGATGAAGGGCTGAAGTATGGCAACAACCGTAAGGATGGCCCAGGACCAGGCAGTGTTTTGTTCTGTGTACATAGGGTCACTATGAGTTGGAAGTGACTCAATGGTATACAACAACAACAATCACACTTGACCTCCGTAAGCATTTGGATTTGGGAGACTGATATACATGTACACAAGTCATTACATTATGAGATTAATCCAGAATCTGTAACATATCAAAATAACCACACTTTTCTATAGTTGCTTTATACAATATTTCATAATAACCTCCCTGGAAACTATCTAGAGAAGAGCATTGCACTAGTCAATCTTCTTGCTTGCCAATTCTGGTTACCATAGCATAAAAGGAATGTGTTGAAGGGTATAGGTAGCTCACAAAATTGATCATTTTAACAGACTTGGAAAATTGACCGAACCAACCAGTCTGCAGCTTACACTGAACTGCAGGAAAATATCTTCATGTGAGGAGTTTGGTTACAATACTACTTCAACCATGCCTGGCACTAGAAATTGACATTACCACTGCCACTTCTTGTTGCAGACTCTGGAGTATGCAGCCATTCTCATTACCAGGATAGATTCTAAACTTACTTATTTCTGTGTCATTTACTTCGGAATAGAAGTTTGGAGCATGGAATATCCAATAAGCCATTCTTAAGTCATATGCGGCAGCTATCAGGAATCAACAAGAGCAACTACCTAGCTTTTTAGGAGGGAGGAGAGACCCAGCCTCTCATCAAAACACACCAATGATGAATTTTTTTTAAAAAAAACTAGAAATGCACTAATCACATGCTGCCTAACATAAAAAGTGGGTTAACATGTTAAGCAGCCAAAAACTCTATTAGCCTCATGATAGAAATGGCTGGCATGATTAATTGTGATGGTTTTCTCTATCCTATTATGGTGGAAGTCCCTCTTCTATTCATAAAACAGTTTAATCAAAACTTAATTATAATAATAATTTTTTCAACTGGGAAATGAACCACTTCTAGATAAAATTTAAGAAATTACTATTAGAAATATTACTGTTGGAAAAATACCATATTAATCATTCATATTAATTGGATGAATACTATGTCACTTAAGATCTGTGAGTTATATGTGAATTATTGAACCCAGCAGAAAGTAGAGAGTCTTGTTGGGAGGGTCGGTTAGTGTCAGAATTTGTAAAAAGGTTTGAGGTGGTGGCATGTCTGACCTGAGCCTTGTGGGAATCAGCCTTATGCTGATTCTTCTCCCCATTTGTGAAATTAGAAGAGGTGAAAGGCTGTCACCATGCCCTTTTTGCACTTTATAATAAATATATACCAGAATTTAGCTTAGTTTATATATTTTATTAAACAAGATTTTCCATTAAGATGTTTCCTTTATTATTCACTGCTTTTCATTAAAATACCTGCAAATATTCTTTAGGTAGGTAGCACTGAAGCTGCACTCATTATTTGCCTATTTTTATTTCTTCATTGATTATCATTGTGTAAATCAATGAATGTTTAATGACAAATTCATAAGTTTTTGATTAATGTTCATAGTCAAAATAACTGTACTAGTGATAATATCCATAAAATAAAGGCAGTGGGATGTATGTCAGTCCTCTCTTGGCAGCATAATCTATTCCATCTCATATGTTCCTAAAATGAATTTTCACACTTTAGTGTGCATTAAAATCTACTGGCAAACTTTTTTTTGAACATGCCAATTCCTAGGCCCACTTTCTAAATTTCTAAATCTGAAAAGCTGGAATGAGGCCAGGGGATCTTCATTTTCACACACTTCTCAAGTGATTCTGACATAGGTAGCTCAGGATCCACATACTGAGAAACGTTACTAAAGCTTGCTAGTCACATTTTCTCTTGTGGGTCAACTGCAACCCACTGAGATTTCTGGCAAAAGTTTTCTTATTGACTGAATCAGTTAGCCTGTGTTAACTAGGCAAGTTAGTAGAATCTCACACATGCTGGTTGCCACTATTGTGAAACTGCCATAAGGTACCACGCTAGTTTGGAATGGAGAGTACTTGTAACTAAAGTTGAACGCATATCATTTTGAATATAGGATTAGAGTTTTCTTTTAAATATAGTTTGGTAGTATAAGAAAGTATAGATAGGTAAAATGAAAACAACCATCTGTCATCTGTCTCTTCCTAGTTCAAGATAACTTTTGACAACATTTTGTTACATAACTTTCTGTACATTTTTATGGAAATAAGGTAAACAGATGTAAAAATACATTTTAAAAAATATATGTACCTATTACGTATTTTAAATGTCTTTTCTTTCTCAATAGTGAATTTGTATATAAATAAATACAAAACCATTTTGAGTACGGTAAGATTTGCTTAACCAAGCTGCAATAGGGGCTTGATTGCTTAATTCTTTGGTTGTTATGAACAGGGCTTTCTTGAAATCTATTATACTTGCATCATTATACACTTGTCCAGTATTTACCTTAAAAAGTTTCTAATGTATGTTTATCTATGTTTAGATCCACTGGAATTATTAAACTGTGCCTTTGTGCAGAAGGGGAGACTATGATAGCTATTGTTTTTGTCTGCCTACAATGCTTTTCCTTCTTTCATCTTTTAGTTCTTTAGATAATGAACTGTACTTCCCCTACACCCCACTCTGCCCCCACCCTTTTCTGTGATATTGGTAGGGTTGTCACTCACGTGGGAAGCCCACATCTCTTCAGATATGTGCCTGTGATCCTAATTGGACCAGTGTATTCTCCCAGACATCACTAAAGAGCAAATTGGAAAGACTTATTCTATCTGTTCTTGACTGTCTTCTTTGATCTCAAGGAGAAAACTGTATAAGAGCAGCTGAGAGAAACATAGAGGAAAGTAGAAAAATGAGAGAAAGAGCAAGAAAGAGAGAACATCATTCGAGACTCTAGATCTTACGTCTGGAAGTTTGTACTACATCTGAACTTTTCAGTTATATAAGTCAATGAAGTCCTTTTGTGTGTGTTGTGTGTGTGTGCATGCTCAAACTAGTTGACTTCGATCCTTGTTATTTATAACCAAAACATCCTTCGTTAATAGATGATGTAGTATACAAATAGAATTAATAAAAATCTACCAGTCTTGAGAATATTTCTAAATATGTATTTGTATATGCTGTAAATATATCCAGGTATATTTCATAATTTGAAATGTTCATTTGCTGATCCCCTACTTTGGGTAGGTTTCAGAGAACACAGAAATGAATAAGAAAGGTATTCTGCCTCTAATTTTGGTGGAGGAGGGAGACAAAACCAACTTTACTGTAAGGTTAAGAGCTTGAATTATGGATGGTATCTCATTGTCTTTTTGCATAGTCAATAAAACACAACTAAACATCTTTCTGGTATTCTTTGCTTTCAGCCAAGATCCATCTGAGATCAGCTATGATATCCCTCTTTCCATGACTTCTTCTGAATCCAGTTTGTATTTCTGGAAGTTCTCTGTCAATATACTACTACAACCATTTTTGAATTATCTTCAGCAGGATTTTACTTGTGTGTGATAGTAATGATATTGTTCGATAATTTCCACATTCTGTGGGATCACCTCTCTTTGGAATGGGTACAAATATAGATATTTTCCAGTCAGTTGGCCAGGTACCTATCTTCCAAATTTCTCAGCATAGACAAGTGAGTGCCTCCAAAGAATCCATTTGTTGAAACATCTCATTGGGTATTCCATCAATTCCTGGAGGCTTGTTCTTTGTCAATTCCTTCAGTGTAGCTTTGACTTCTTCCTTCAATACCACTGGTTCTTGATCATATGCCACCTCCTGAAATGGATGAACATTGACCAATTCTTTTTGGTACAGTGACATAACAAATTATGGATAACATTGAGAAAAATGGGAATTCTATAACATGCCATGTCCAGCAGAACCACACAGGTCTCGAAATGAAGCAACATGAAAGGATTAATAGTTTTCTATTTTATTATTTAAGGAATGGGAGACAGGCGGACACCCTGCATATTCTGCAAGAGCGACCCCTGATGTGTCCGCTCTGCTTTACTTATACATAAGCATACGATTACTTCATTATTCTCTATATTTCTTTAAAACAATCAAGTATTCAATCAAGTATGCAATCAAATATTCTTTTACAACACAATCACATATTTCCTTATAACAATCAAGTATTAATTAAAAGTTAAAATTTTACTCTTTCCCGTACCCAAAGGCATTTTCCCATGTCCAAATGTATTGGTTAATTATTTAGGTTAACATCTCTTGCAGGATTAGTAAATAATCACTAAGATACGTCATTCTAAAACTTAATATGATTGTTAAGGTACTTGATTCTAAAGAATGGTTTCTAAGGTATACTATTCTTTGGGCAAAACGTCATTCCAGGAAGAAAGGTTAACAATCATTCTGCTGGGGAACGTTCCACCCCAGGAACACAAAGCTGAAGCCAAGCATTCATTCATTCATTCAACTGCGAGAGAGGACTTGCCATCTCTCAAAGCAATCATTCAACCATGCATCTCTCAACTGCAGTTAGAACATGTGCCTTGCAGTCATGTTCTTTTGGGGGTCTTATTCTTGGTCTCCAACAATAACACTAAATTATGCTCATCAGGAACCTGTACATAGACGAGGAGGCTGTCATTCGAACAGAATAAGGGGATACCGAATGGTTTAAAATCAGGAAGGGAGTGTGTTGGAGTTGTATCCTTTCACCATACTTATTCAATCTGTATGCTGAACAGATAAACCATGAAGCTGGCCTATATGAAGAAGAACATGGCACCAGGATTGGAGAAAGACTCATTAACAATCTGTGATACGCTGATCACACACTTTTCCTTGCTGAAAGTGAAGATGACTTGAAGGACTTACTGATGAAGATTAAAGGCTTCAGTCTCCAGTATGGATTACATCTCAACATAAAGAAAACAAAAATCCTCACAACTGGACCAATAAGCAGCATCACAATAAATGGAGAAAAGATTGAAGTTGTTAAAAATTTCACATTACTTGGCTCCATAAGCAACACCGGTGAAGCAGCAGTCAAGACATCAGACGATGTACTGCACTGGGCAAATCTGTTGCAAAAGTCTTCTTTAAAGTGCTGAAGAGCAAAGATATCTCCTTGAAGACTAAATTGCGTCTAACGCAAGCTATGATATTTTCAATCACCTCTTATGCATGTGAGAGCTGGACAGTGAACAAGAAAGACTGAAGAAGAGTTGATGCTTTTGAGTTGTGGTGTTGGCAAAGAATACTAAAAGTGCCATGGACTGCCAAAAGAATTAACAAATCTGTCCTGGAAGAAGTGCAGTCAGAATGCTCCTTGGAAGTGAGAATGGCCAGACTTTGTCTCACTTACTTTGGTCTTGTTGTCAGAAGGGACCATTCCCTGGAGAAGGATATCATGCTTGGTGAAGTGGAGAGTCAGTGAGAAAGGGGAAGACCCTCAACAGGATGGATTGACACAGTGGATGCAATGACGGGGTCAAGTATAGCAAGGATTGTGAGGCTGGCACAGGATCAAGCAGTGTTTTGTTCTGTTGTGCATAGGATCACTACGAATCAGAGCTGACTCCATGGTACCTGACAACAACCACCTCATTGTCTGAGTTTGAGTCCTGTTCTCCTCTGGTACTCTGTTACCTTAGGTAAGTCAATCTCTCTGTACCTTATTTGCTTTTCTGGAAAACAGAGAATAATGTTGTCTTCTTTGTAGGATTGTATGATGATTAAGGAGTTGTTAAATGTAAAATGCTTAGAACAGTTTCTGATACATTGTAAGTACTATGTTATTGTTGGTATTGATATTTTGTCATCATTGCCATAGCCATTATTAGGATCTGCATACTCTCCTTTTCTGTTGGAGAATGAAGATAGAAACAAAGAACTGTAGTAATTGTTATATTATACTTGTTAGATATTTTTTTGTTTTGATTTTAAAAAAGTATGTGCTTGTCATATATAAAACATTAAAACAGCATAGAAATATGTAACATATAAAAGTGAAGTTCCCTAAAAGTAGCCATTCTTATATGTATATTATAATAAATATCTTTTAGTTATATAAAATATTGGTGATCTGCTAATAATGCCCATGCTTCTAACTGTTTCTCACCCTTTCCCTTTTTATTTTTCTGAAACAAGCACAACAACAAGATGATGTGCTCCTAGTCGGCCTAGATGAAGAATACCCTTCAAATAATGCTGGCCTCAATGACAAAGAGAGGTCACAAGAGGACACTAAATGAGAAATAGAATGTCAGTGTGAAGAAGTCACATATAGAACCAACAGACGAACCAACAGATGAACAGATGATGTTGTAGTGTTAGACTGAAAAGAAATATGCCTTTAAACAGAATCTTCTTAATAAATTAACCCATCTAAGCAGAACCAGATTATTTTTTATGCCCTTTGTTCCAAAGGGAAAAAATTCACAATGACTTGAAAATGATTCTGCCTCTTTGCAAACATTCAGTTTGTTAGAGCTATTAGAAGACAGAGTGTGCAGCTGGATACAGGAAAAAGGGGGAGAGAGAGCCCCATCCCAGGCAGCAGTAAGCAGGAAACCAAGGTGGAGGGCAGAAACAGGTAGGGGGAAGGCCAGGAAGTGGCAAAGCAGTTGTAGTGACACTGACTTGGAAACCCAACAAGGGGTCACTATGAGTTGGGTCTGACTCAACCGCACATAACAACAACAACAAGGGAGAGGAACCTGTCTGTCAGTTTGTCATATTGTGGTGGCTTGCTTGTTGCTGTGAGGCTGAAGGCTGTGCCACTGGTGTTTCAAACACCAGCAGGGTTGCCCATGGTGGACGGGTTTCAGCAGGGTTTCCAGACTGAGACAGACTCAGAAGAAGGAATAAGCCATCCACTTCTCAAAGAATTGGCCAGGGAAAACCTTAGGAATTGTTGTGAAACATTGTCTGATATATAATTGGATAACTTTATGAATAGCCCTAAAACTTTGTCTGATACAACGCTGGAAGATGAGCCCCTCAAGTCAGAAGGCACTCAAAATACCACTGAGAAAGAGCTGCCTCATCAGAGTAGAAGTGACCTTAATGATATGGCTAAAGTAGAGCTTTCAGGACCTCCATTTACTGATGTGGCATAACTCAAAATGAGAAGAAACATCTGCAAATATCCATTAATAATTGGCATGGAATGTATGAAGTATAAATCTAGGAAAATTGGAAGTTGTCAAAAATGAAATGCATAAAGATTGATATCCTAGCATTGTTGTTGTTGTTGTTGTTATGTGCCGTCGAGTCAGCCCCGACTCATAGTGACCCCTTCTTGGGTTTCCGAGGCAGTATCACTATGGAAGTAGGATTGCCCAACCTTCCTTCCGAGGAGTGGCTGGTGGG
>NW_006921886.1:3131708-3149196 GCF_000298275.1 Orycteropus afer afer
AGGTCCAGGATTATCTTCTGTGTCTGTGTTAATTGGTTTCCCTTTTCTTTGTTGAAGAGGGTCTGTGCAGTCTTTCTGCCTAGTCCGCCATCTTGCCAGAACTCTCCCATGTTCCCTTTTAATGTGAATACATTTAGATATCACTTACCACTTTTAAAATAGTGTGGTTTGCTTAAGTTGGTACCTGAGTATAAATATTGTGCCTTTAATTTTGGTTAAAAGAATTATTTTTAGCTTAGATCTAAACATTTTCATGCTCTGATTTTCAAAGAAATACCAAGTGCAATACAGTGAAATTTGTTTTTAAATGTTAACTGACATTATATATATATTACTGTAAAACAATGTTAATTTACTCAAGTTTTCAGCTTGTGTTGCCTGGTATGTTGGAGTAAAAAGCCAATTTTTCTGTATTGTTAGTTTTGGGTTATTTATATTTGATATTTTGTAAAATCCAAGCACAACTATACTGTACTTGGACCAAATAAATATCATCTGCTTACTTGTTACATATGCCTGCACAGTTCACATTTCTGCTGCGCTACTGGGTTATACAGTATGTGTATTACAGGCATGCTGAATTCTTCTCATTAAACAAAAATCAATTTCTAGTGGTGTGAAGTTTTAAAAAAGATCTCCATTTGTTTGCCATCGATCAGTACTTTCTAAAATAAAGTTATTTCACCTTGAGAAATGCTAAGTGTATTCTCTCCTTTTGAGTTTCTAACTCCAGATGTTTGCACATTTCTTTATAATACTTTACTTTGTTTTCTTGAGCTGCCCTTTGAAATCTTCTGTTCAGCTCTTATACTTCATCATTTCTTCCATTTGTTCTTACCTACCTGCCTTCTGAACATTAGTTTTAGGCAAATGCTGCTTTTTGGTCTTGTAAGATTGATTGTTCTGAGGAGCACATTCCTCACAGGTGTTGTTCACTTTATAGGCCTGTCTATTCTTTGGCTGAAAGGTGATCTCCTGGAGTGGGTTCCAGGTGTGAGAGGTATCCAAGGGACATAGTCTCAAGCATCCCATCAGTCTCTGTCAGACCAGTAAGTCTAGCCTTTTTCATGATTTTGAATTTTGTTCTACATTTTACTCCGACCCTGTCCAGAACCATCTATTGGGATCCTGATCAGAGTGGTTGGTAAATGTAGACACACACCATCTAGTTCTTCTGGTCTCAAGATAGTGGAAGCTTTGGTTTGTATGGTCCATTAGTCCTTTGGACTATTTGTTTCCCAGAGTCCTTGATTTTCTTCACTCTTCTTTGCTCAGGACAGGAAGAGACCAAGAGTTGTACCTTAGATGGCCACTCACAAGCTTCTAAGACCCCAGTCTCTACTCACCAAAGTAGGATGTAGAACATTGCTTTTTTATGGACTATGTTATGCCAGTTGACCTAGATGTGCTCTGAGACTATGGTCCTAAGCCCTTACGCCCAGTGACTCAGTCTCTCAAGGTGTTTGGTTATGGCTAAGAAGTTTGCATAACTTTGTTCCTTGTATGCCCTACTGTGTGCTTGGATATATTTGCAGCATATACAAGTACATATGTACAAATATACTCTTCCAAGCCTATGTATGCCTGTGGGTGTACTCTCATATACCTCCCCACATCTGTATATATGTAATATATATATATATATTATATAGACATATAATATGTCTATTTCTAACTTTTTGATGACATGCCATACAACACTGATTGTACCATTTTACAATCTCAGCAGCAGTGTAGGAGTTCCAGTCTCTCCATGCTCTTCCCAGGAAAATATTGAACAATGTAGGAAGCATCAAAATAAGATGGAAGGAATGCATAGAATCATTGTATCAAAAAGAATTGGTTGATGTTCAACCATTTCAGGAGGTAACATGTGATCAAGAACCAATGGTACTGAAGGAAGAATTCCAAGCTGCACTGAAGGAAGTGGTAAAAAACTAAGCTCCAGGAATTGATTGAATGCCCACTGAGATGTTTCAACAAATGAATGCAGTGCTGGAGGCATTCACTCATTTGTGCTAAGAAATTTGGAAGACACATGCCAGACCAACCAACTGGAAGAGATCCATATTTCTGCCCATTCCAAAGGAAGGTTTCTAACAGAATGTATACATTATTGAACAATATTATGAATATCATAAGCAAGTAAACTTTTGCTCAAGATAATTCAAAAATTCTTGCAGAGTACAATGACAGGGAACTGCCAGAAATTCAAGCCAGATTCAGAAGAGGACATGGAATGAAAGATATCATTGCTGATATCAGATGGATCTTGGCTAAAAACAGAGTACCAGAAAAATGTTTACCTGTGTTTTATTAAAGGCATTCGACTGTGTGGATCAGAACAAATTATGGATAACATAGTGAAGAATGAAAATTTCAGAACACTTCATTGTGCTCATTAGGAACTTGTACATAGAGAAAGAGGCAGTTATTTGAACAGAACAAGGGTATATTGTTCTGTTTAAAATCAGGAAAGATGTGCATTAAGGTCATATCCTTTCATCATACTTATTCCACTTGTATGCTGAGCAAGTAATCCAAGAAGCAGGACTCCATAAAGATGGGACATCAGGATTGGAGGAAGACTCATTAACAATCTGAAATATGTAGATAACACAACCTTGCTTGCTGAAAATGAATACTTGAAGCACTTATTGATGAAGATCAAGGACTACAGCCTTCAGTATGGAGTACACCTCAACATAAAGAATACAAAAATCCTCACAACTGGACCAATAAGCAGCATCATGATAAATGGAGAAAAGATTGATGTTGTTAGGATTTTCATTTTACTGGGATCCACAATCAACAGCCATGGAAGCAGCAGTCAAGAAATGAGATGTCATAGTGCACTGGGCAAATGTGCTGTAAAAGATCTCTTTAATGTGTTAAGGAATGAAGATGTCAATTTGAAGACTAAGATGCACCTGACCCAAGCTGTCATATTTTCAATCACCTCATATTTATGTGAAAGCTGGACAAGGAATAAGGAAGACCACAGAAGAATTGATGCATTTGAATTGCGGTTTTGGCAAAGAATACTGAATGAACCGTGGACTGTTAGAAGAATGAACAAATCCGTCTTGGAGGAAGTACAGCCAGGATGCTCCTTAGAAGTGAGAATGGCCAGACTTCATCTCACTTACTTTGGTTGTGTTGTCAGAAGGGACCATTCCCTAGAGAAGGATATCATGGTAGAGGGTCAGTGAAAAATGGGAAGAACCTCAACAAGATGGATTGACACTGTGGCTACAATGATGGGTTCACGTGTAGTAAGGATTTGAGGATGACGCAGGACTGGTCAGTGTTTCATTCTGTTGTACATAGGGTCATGATGAGTTAGAACTGACTTGACAGCACCTAACAACAACAACAGCAATCTATAATGATCGCTAGCATGTCTTCATGTATCTGTTACCCACATGAAGGTCTTTGGTGAAGTGTCTGTTCATTGTCCTTTGCCCATTTTTAAAATATAATTGTCTTTTTATTCTTGAGATGTTGAAGTTTTCTATAAATTTTAGATTAGTCCCTTATAAAATATGTTGTTGCTCAAAATTTTTTCCTGGTCTTTAGGTTCTCTTACCCTTTTCAAAAAGTCTTTGGTGCAATAATTGTTTAATTTTCAGATGGTTCTAATCATTTAGTTTATCTTCTGCTGTCTATGAATTTTTAGCTTTGTATGATGGACTATGTGACAAAATAGGGCCTTTATATTTGCTCCTATTTTTCCTTCCATGGTCTTTTAGTTTTTTCATTTAGATCTTTTAACCATTTTGAGTTACTTTTTTGTATATGTGTGAGGTATAGATTTTTGTTTAATATTTCTAGAAATCGATATCCAGTTTTGCCAGCACTATTTGTTATTTCCTATTAAATAGGTTTTGGCTCTTTGTCAAAGATAAACTTTCCATGGGTGGATGGATCTAATTCTGTATTCTCAATTCTATTCCACTGGTTTATGTGCCTGTCATTGTACCAATACCAGGCTGGCTGTTTTGACTACTGTGGCTGTATAGGAGGTTTTGAAATTGGGAAATGTGAGACCTCCTACTTTGTTCTTCTTCAGTAGTGCTTTGCTTATCTGAGGTCTCTTTCCTTTCCATATAAAATTAGTGATTGGTTTTTCTATGCCCTTAAAGAATGATAATGATATGGGTTGGGATTACATTGAATCTATAGATTGCTTTAGGCAGCACTGACATTTTCACAGTATTCAGTCTTCCTATCCGTGTACATGGTATTTTCTTCCATTTACGTAGGTCTCTTATAGTCTCTTCTAGTAGTGATTTGTAGTTTTCTTTGTATAGGTCTTTTGTGTCCCTAATAGGATTTATTTCTAAGTATTTTATCTTTTTGGTAGTAGCTATTATAAATGGTAGGAGCTCTGGTAGCATAATGCCTAAGACACTTGACTGCTAACCAGAAGGCTGCCAGTTCAAACCCACCAGCCACTCCTGGGAAGGAAGGTTGGGCAATCTACTTCCATAGTGATACCACCTCGGAAACCCAAGGAGGGGTCGCTATGAGTTGGGTCCTACTCGACGGCACATAACAACAAATTATAAATGGTATTGTTTTCCTTATTTCTTTTTCAGAGATCTCTGTTTCAATGTAGAGGAAGCCAACTGATTTTTATATGTTTATCTTATATCCTGACACTTTGCAAGATCTTTCAATTACTTTCAGTAGTTTTCTTGCTGAGTCTCTGAAATTTTCTATGTATAGGATCCTATCACCTGCAAATAGGGATAATTTTACTTCTTCCTTACCTATTTGGATGCCCTTTATTTCCCTTTCCTGCCTTATTGTCCTGGCTAGGACTTCCAATACAATGTTGAATAGAAATAGTGATAGAGGACATCCTTGTCTGGTCCCCATTTTCAAGAGGAATGCTTTCACTTTCTCTCAGTTGAGAATAATGTTGGCTTTTGGTTTTGTGTACATGCCTTTTATTATGTTGAGGAATTTCCTTTCTATTCTTATTTTTCTGAGAGTTTTTTTTTTTTTTTTTTAATCAGGAATGGGTTTGGATTCTATCAAATGCCTTTTCTGCATCAATTGATATGATCATGTGGTTCTTTTCCTTTGTTTTACTTGTGTGATGGATTATATTGATTGTTTTTCTAACATTGAACCATCCTTGCATACCTCGTCTGAATCCCACTGGATCATAATGTATTGTTATTATTTTTTGGATATGTCATTGAGTTTATTGGCTAGAATTTTGTTGAAGATTTTTATATCTATATTCATGAGGGATATTGGTCTGTAGTTCTCCTTTCTAAAGGTGTCATTGTCTGGTTTTGGTACCAGGGTTGTGCTTGCTCCATACAATGAATTTGGGAGGATTCCATCCTTTTCTATGTTCTGGAATAGTTTGAGTAGGATTGGTGTCATCTCTTCTCTGAATGTTTGGTAGAATTCTCCAGTGATGCCATCTGGGCCAGAACTTTTTTTGTTGGTAGTTTTTTTTTTTTTTGTTTTGTTTTTTAATGATCTGTTCTTCTTTTGTTATGAGTCTGTTCAAATTTTCTAACTCGGTCAGTGTTAGTTTAGGTAAGTAGTATGTTTCTAGAAATTTTTCCATTTCTGCTAGGTCTTCAAATTTGTTGGAGTACAGTTCTTCATAGATCTTGGTATTATCCTTTTTATTTCAATTGGTTCTGTTGGGACATCATCCATTTCATTTCTTGTTTGTGTTATTTGCAACTTCTCTGTCTTTTCTTTTGTTAAATTTGCCAGTGGTTTGTCAATTTCATTTAAGAACCAATTTCTACTCTTGTTAATCCTTTTTATTGTTGTCTGTTTTGTTTATTTCTGTTCAAATCTTTGTTTTCTTCTGGTGACCGCATGCTTTCCCCCCCCACACACACACACACTCTTTTTTAATTCTTGGGGATGATGAGTAGAGGTGTTGATTTTAACAAATGTTCTTTTTTGATGTGTGCATTTATTGCTACAAATTGTTTTTGCTATATCCCAAAGATTTTCATATGTTGTGTTTTCATTCTTATTTTATTTGAGGACTTTTTAAATTTAATTTATATTTCTTCTATTGGCAAGTAGTTTTTAAGGAGGGTTTTATTCGATTTCCATGTGTTTGCTTTATTTATCTTGATTTTCCTATTGTTGATTTCTAATTTCTAATTTTAGCATTGTGATTTGAGAAGATGTTTTGCCATATTTTGATGTTTTTATATTTATTGAGGCTTACTTTGTGGCCTAACATATAGTGTATCCTGGAGAATGTTCCATGTGCACTGGAAAAGAATGTATATCATGTTGTTGAGGGATGAAGTGTTCTGTATATCTATATGAGGTTAAGTTGCTTGATTGTATCATTTGGTTCTTCTGTGCCTTTGTTGAGTTTTTTTTTTTCCTAATTCTTTCCACCTGAAAGTGGTGTATTAAAGTTTTCAACTATTATTGTGCGGTTTTCCATCTCTCTTTTCAATTCTATTAAGGTTTGATTCATATATTTTGGGACCCTTTCATTAGATATGTAGATATTTATTATGGTTATGTCCTCTTGTTCAATTGATCCTTTAATTATTATTTAATTATTATATAATTTCTTCCTTGTCTCTTATAGTGGTTTCTGTTTTCAAGTCTATTTTATTAGAAATTGTCACTCCTGCTCTTTTTTGATTGCCAGTTGCTTGGTATATATTTTTCTATCCTTTGATCTTTAGTGTATTTTTGTCTTTGTGTCTAAGATATGTCTCTTGTTGATAGCATATTGATGGGTCTTGTTTTCTTATGCATTCTGCAACTCTCTGTCTCTTGATTGGTGCATTCAGTGTAATTATTGACAAGTATGAATTCATTACTGTCATTTTGTTGTGTGTTTTTTTGTGAGGTTGCTGATTTCTTTGTTCTATATAATTTTCCTTGAGTTCCTCCCATTTGGAAGTTCTCTGTCTACATTATTTCTTCCCTTTATTATTTGTTGTTGTCCTCAATTACCAACTTATGTCTCTGGTTCCCTGTTTATATTCTTGTACATTTATTTTACTTTTGATACTTCTATATCCAGGTTGGTTTCTGGTTTATGTTATCATGTGTGTTAACCATTTGTTGTTGTCTGCTGTTGTTTCTTTCAGGGTTTTATACATGATACTTCACTGTTTTCTCGCCAACATGGTTTCTGCTGAGAAATTGGAGCTTGGTCTTGTTGGTTGCCCTTTGTAGGTAATTTTTCATTTTTTCTCATGCTGCTTTGAGGATTCTTCCTTTTTCTTTGGTTTGGGAAAGTTTGATTATGGTATGTCCTGGTGACTTTCTCTTGGGGTCTTTCCTGTTTGGGAGTTCATTGAACAGTTTGTTCTATCTTGACATTACCTTAACTTCCTCCCCATAAGGAACTTTTTTTTAACTATACAACTTGTTGTTGTTGTTGTTGTTGTTATGTTCCCTCGAGTCAGACCTGACTCATAGCAACCCCTTCTTGGGTTTCAGAGGCAGTATCACTACAGAAGTAGATTGCCCAACATTTCTTCCAAGGAGTGGCTGGTGGGTTTGAACCGCCAGCCTTCTGATTAGCAGTCAAGTGCCTTAGGCACTATGCTACCAGACTTCCCACTATACCACTTATTTACTCCTTTTGTTTTGACAAATTGACAGTTCCAGTTCCTTATTTTCAATCCTGTACCTTTATTTTATTTTTGAAAATTCTTTATTTTGATTGGTTTCTGAGTGTTGTTGTCATGTGTCTGAATTTCAGGTTGTTGTCTGCTATTGTTGGTTCTTTGTCCAAAGGATTCCTTTTAGTATTTCTTATAAGGTTAGTCAAGCTTTTATTTTTTATCTTTACAAATTCCTTTATTTTCTGTTTATCTGAATATGTCCTAATTTTGGCATCATATATGAGGGAGAATTTTGCTGGTTATATAATTATTGGTTGGCAATTTTTTTCTTTCAGGGTTTTATATATGTCATCCCACTGCTGAGAAATCACAGCTTAATCTTGTTGGTTCCCCTTTACAGGTAACATTTTTCCCCCCTAAGGTGCTATCAGGATTCTTTCTTTGGCTTTGGTTTTGGAAAGATTGATTATGATATGCCTTGGTGATTATCTGATAAGTTTATCCTATTTTGGGTCCGCTGAGCTTCTTGGATGGATACCTTCTTCTCTTTCATGATACATGGAAGTTTTCTGCAGCACATTTTTGAAAATTTTCTGTTTTTTCTCTTCTTTTTGTGGAATTCCAATCATGCAGAAATTATTCCTCTTGATGGTGTGCCACATGGCTCTTAGACGTTCTTCATTTTTTTTTCCTGTATTCTTTTTTCCTAATTGTTCCTCTAAAAGATTAGTATCAAGGGATTTGTCCTCTATTTCTCAGACTTTGACTTCCATTGATTCACTTCTATTCCTTTATGCTTTCAGTGCATTATTCATTTCTGAATTTTTAATGTTAAATCTTCTGGATTTCTGGTTGATATTTTTGTATGGTTTCTAAGTGTCCAGTTATTTTATCATTTTGTTATTATATTGTTTTCCTGAATTCTTCTAGAGTTTTGTCTGTTATTTCCTTGATTTTGTCTGTGTTTTCTTTGATTTCTTGGAGGGCCTGTTGAATTTCTTACCAGGTAATTCCATTACCATTTCTTCCTCAGGGAAGTTTCCTGATTCTTTATTTTGGTCATTTACTGGAGCCCTCTTGTCCTGCTTCTTTAGTGATTTGATATTGTCTTTTTTTTTTTTTTTTTTTTTTACCCCTGAGGTATTCACTCACTGCCATTGAGTCAAACCTGACTCAGAATCCCCTCATTGGGTTTTCAAGGTAGTATCACTATGGAAGTAGATTGCCCAACCTTCCTTCTGAGCCTGAGGTATTAAGATGTTATTATATTTATTTATCCACCATTCATCTGTAAGACTGTTGTAGTGTGGTGGTTTTTCATGTTGCTATGAGGACTGGAAGCTATGCCACTATATTTCAAATACCAGCTGGGTTGCCCATGGTGGACAGGTTTCAGCAGAGCTTTCAGACTAAGACAGACAGGGAAGAAGGATGGGACCATAAACTTGTGAAAAAATTGGCCACTGAAAACCTCATGAATAGCAGCAAAACACTTTGATATATTACTGGAAAACTTTATGAATAGAAGTGAGATATTTGATATAGTGCTGGAAAATGAGTCCTTCACGTTGAAAGACACTCAAAATATGACTGGGAATGAGCTGCCTCCTCAAAGTAGAGTTGATTTTAATGATGTGGATGGAGTAAAGTTTTAGGGACCTTCATTTGTTGATGGGGGCATGACTCAAAATGGGAAGAAACCACTGCAAGCATTCATTAATAATTGGAATGTGGAATGTACAAATTATGAATCTAGGAAAATTTGACGTGGTAAACAATTGTCAAGAATGAAATGAAATGCATAAAGATTGATATCCTAGGCATGAGTGAGCTGAAATGGATTGGTATTCGACATTTTGAATTGGACAATCATATGGTCTACTATGCTGGATGTTTTGGTCCTCTAGTGCTGCTCTAACAGAAAAATACCACAGTGGATGGCTTGAACAAACAGGGATTTATTCTCTTACAGTTTAGGAGGCTAGACATCTGAGTTCAAAGTGCCAGCCCTAGAGGCTGGGTGAAAGCCCCTTGACCTTGGAATTCAGCTCTGCCTCTTGCTCCTGGCCCACTGAAGCTTCTCTTAACTCAGGCAGCTGCTGGCTACTGAGGCTCACAAACCCAAGGTTGACAAGTAAAATGGCACAGTCCAAAAATTATCAAGCAGCACTGCAGACCACTTGTTCAAATCCAGAAACAATCTCAAGATTGGCAGACAACATGACCGTTCACAGAGATGAAGACTTGGCCAAATGCAGGATCCAGATGTGCAAAAAAGCTCAGAGACTTTTCTCAAACCTTCTTGTATACTGGAAGCAGACCACATCCCTAAGTCAGCTACTCAGTTGTTCACAGCAGATTCTGCCATGGAGTTGATTACCAGTCTCATCATGGGGAATCGCTACATTCAGCTGCCCTGCTACTGAAAACCAGGCCCAGCCAAGTTGACACATAACCTTAACTACCACACTGGGAATGACAAATTGAAGATGAATGGCATCACCTTCATCATCAAATGAACATTTCAAGATCTATTCTGAAGTACAATGCTGTCAGTGATAGGATAATATCTATAGGCTTACAAGGAAGACCAGTAATACTACTATAATTCAAATCTATTAACAAACCACCAAAGCCAAAGATAAAGAAATGCAAGACCTTCTGCAGTCTGAAATTGGCCAAACATTCAATCAAGATATACTAATAATTACTGGTGACTGGAATGGGAAACTTGGAAACAAAGAAGTGTTGGTAGTTGGAAAATATGGCCTTGGTAATAGAAATGAGAAGTGAGATTGGATGATAGAATTTTGCAAGACTAATGACTCATTCATTGCAAATATCTCTTTTCAACAGCATAGATGGTGACTACGCACATGGACTTTGCCAGATGGAAGACAGAAATCAAATCAACTACACCTGTGGAAAGAGGTGATGGAAAAGCTGAATATCATCTATCAAAACAAGTCCAGGAGCTGACTGTGGAACAGACCATCAGTTGCTCATATGGAAGTTCAAGTTGAAGCTGAAGAAAATTAAAGCAAGTTGACAAGAGCCAAGATATGACCTTGAGTATAACTCCCCTGAATAGTGACATCTGAAGAATAAATTTAATGCATTGAACACCAATGACTGAAAACCAGACATGTTGTGGGATGACATCAAGAACATCATTCATGAAGACAGCAAAAGGTCATTAAAAAGACAGGAAAGGAAGAGAAGACCAAAATGGATGTCAGAAGAGACTCTAAAATTTGCTCTTTAACAGAGAGTAGCTAAAAGTGAATGGAAGAAATGATGAAATAAAAAAGTTGAACAGAAGATTTCAAAGAGCAGGTCAAGAAGACAAAGTATTACAATGTTATGTGCAAAGACCTGGAATTATAAAACCAAAGGAGAAGAACATACTTGACATTTCTCAAGCTGAAAGAACTGAAGAAAAAACTCAAGCCTTGAATTGCAATATTGAAGGACTCTAGGGGCAAAATATTGAAAAATGCAGGAAGCATCCAAAGAAAATAGAAGGAATACACAGAGTCACTGTACCAAAAAGAATTGGTCAAAGTTCAACCATTTCAGAAGGTAGTATATAATCACAAACTAATGATATTGATGGAAGAAGTCCAAGTTGCACTGAAGTTAGGCTCCAGGAATCGACAGAATAGCACTTGAGATGATAAACAAATGGATGCAGCCCTAGAGGCTTACTTACTTCTGCCAAGAAATTTGGAAGATATCTACCTGGCCAACTGACAGGAATAGATCCATATTTGTGCCCATTCCAAAGAAAGGTGATGCAACAGGGCAGGTGAAGGTAGTTTGTGTGGGTATTGGCCACTGTCTGTTGTCAGCCCATAGGTGCAGGAGCAGGCAGTCACACTTGCAGACTGGGTAGGGTGGCAGGTATGTTGGGTGTGGCTGGCTAGTAGGGGTAGAGTTGGTGCCTCCTGCTCGATAGGGAGTATGAGTGGAGGCCTGGTGTGTGCATGGCCTTGCTGTGTGTAGGGGAGGGAAGGGAGAGGAGCAAACAGTGAGTGGGTCAGAGAAAAGAAGTGGTAAGTGAGTGAGTGTGGGGTTGCACTGCTGCTGCCTCTTCATGGACCAGGGGAGGAGGGAGTGTTTCAGCTATGTTGGTGAGTAGGAGGGGCAGGGTTATCGGCTCAGCTGTGTCATCTGGCAGGGAGATGGGGAGAGAATGGTGGTCAGAACTGTGTGGGAGTGAAGGAGGGGGCTCATACCCCCTTCATAGTCCCTTGTATTCAGGGCCACAGAGATGGGAGATTGTGCTGCTAATCACCAGAATAGTGGGACAAGGGGAATGTGTTCCTTTGGTCACTGGGCAAGGGTGCCTGGGCTCTTCCTGAAGCTGTAGCCAGCAATTGGGTACTTATTCCACTCTGGGTATGTCTGCACAGTTGTTTTATGTCCTGTTGAAAATTCTGTGAAGTTGCATTCTGTGCTCCTCACCTGGAACTGCTGCTGTCTCTGTCTTAGAATGGCCATGCTATGCAAGTCCAGCTGTTAGGGCACCTCTGTTTCATCCCTACCCATTCACTATTTTCAATTAGTTACTTCTTCCAATGAATGTTCAGGTTAGTTCTTTATCCTTTCATTTGATGCTCAGGGTTCCATGATTGGCTTCTGTATCTGTTTCACTTAGATTCTTGGGTCTTTGCTGTTGGGGGACCACATAATGTATCTGACTAAGCTGAATTTTAGCCAGAAGTCTATAATATTCTTTTAAATTTTGTTCTCATGGTACATTGAAAAATATGGTTTAATTACAAAAGTTCAATTTTCTTACAGCTTTTCAGTAACATAATGCACAAAGAGATTAATATGTAACTTTTTTTTGTAGCTGTACTTTTCCCATTAGTGTGAATTTATCACTTTCATCATCTTTTCATAGCACTTGAATTTTATTTTTTTTAATTTTTATGGTGGTAAGATATATATAATGAAAAACTTGCCATTTCAGCCCTTTTTAAGTGCACAATTCTGTGACACTAATTACATTTCCTATGTTGTACAATCTTCACCATTATCTTTTCCCAAAAGTTTTTCATTACCTCAAGACACTTGTATAGTTTTTGACATAATTGTTGTACAGTAGTGATAAAGCTAAAGTAATATGATTGGTATCACTTTGTAAACTCAGGATACAAATTCCGTTACATCTATTATTTTTCACTCTAGTTTGAAAACTCACGTGTCGTATTAACAGGAAGCATAGTGCCTCTTCCTTGACATCTTTCTCCCCAAATTGTCTAAGAATCCTGGGAGACCATTCAGTTCAAAGGAGATTAATCCTGACAAGCAGAGATGGCACTAAAAGTCTGCAATAGCTCTTTATTGCCACGAGGTATCATAGAAGGGAGAGCTTATACAAGTTGACCACCCAAGGAAACTCTTGCTGTTCCAACACCCTACCCAGATATCCATGACATCCTTCTGTTGTTTATTCTCCCAGGACCATCCATTGCTTCCTAGAGCACAACCAGCCTGCAAGTATTCTTGGATCCAGAGGAACTTCTAGTGGCCAGTTCCTTATGCCCAAACTGCCCTATTGCATGAACACTTAAGCCTTTATCTTTTTTTTAAGTGTGAAGTATAAGAAACTTTATATTGATATAATTTAAAACTTTCAAAATATTTGCAAGAATAATATGTATACCATACTCCTAGATCCACCAGTTATTCACATACATACACACACAAATACACACACACTGTTTCACAATCATTTGAACATAGGTGAAAACATTTCAGTGTGCTTTTCTAAAGAACTAAGATGTTCTCTTACAGAACCACAGTAGAATTATCAAGATTAGGAAATATAATATTAATATATAATACTATTATGCAATCCACAGTACATATTTACATTTTATCAAGTATTTCAATATCCTTTATAGCTAACTTTTTTTCTCAGTTTGTGATCCAATTCAGGATCATGCATTTCATTTAATTGTAAAGTCTTTTAGTTTCCTAGTACGTTGGCGTTAAAAACAATTAACACACTCAGATACTAATGGAAAGGTTGGAGGTTCAAGTCCACCCAGAAGCTCTTTGGAAGAAAATCCTGGCAATCTGCTTTAGAAAAAATCGAACATTGAAAACTCTATGGAGCACAGTTCTAGTCTGATGTGTGTGGGGTTGCCATGAGTCAGAGTTGATGTGAAGCCAACTGGTTTATATTTTAGTTTTTAATCTGGAATAATTTCTTAGCTTTCTTTCCTGACCTTGCCATTTTTGAAGAATGTGGAAGAGTTATTTTGTAAAATGTGTTTGTCTGATGTTTCTCTGTGTCAGACTGCATTGTTGGCAGGAATAACACACAATGATTTTATGTCCTTACTACATCACATAATATCAGGAGGCCCATGGTATGCACAGTTTCTCATGGGCTACCAAAAAAAGCAATGCCATGAAAGGATAGCACTGTGGCTTCAGCAACTTGCCCCCTAAATTATCTAAGTTTACAGAAGTTTATCAATTCTACCAAAAAGCAGGAACATCTAAATGACATATAGATTGGGAAAAAGAAAAGTTAGCAGCAATCTCTGCTATGTTGTTTTTGTTATGTGCTGTCGAGTCGGACCCGACTCATAGCGACCCCTCCTTGGGTTTCTGAGGCAGTATCACTACGGAAGTAGATTGCCCCATCTTTCTTCTGAGGAGTGGCTGGTGGGTTTGAACCGCAAGCCTTCTGGTTAGCAGTCAAGTGTCTTAGGCGCTATGCTACCAGAGCTCCTAATCTCTGCTATGGAAGGGTTAGTTACAATTGGAGAAGAACTGCAGACCCCAAATAGTTTACAAATGTAAACTATTGTGATTATTTGCGTTCTGTGATAGTAGTGATTACTTAAGTTGTGTGTAACCCTTAGTGTTTCATAATCCAGTATTATTCTATGAGTTACAGTGTTGAAACTCTATGTAATAGAACAAGACACTGAATCAGGATGTTTTAGGCTGAACGTAACTGAAATCATGACTCAAAATAGCTTTAGCAGTAAGGACATTTATTGTCCCTCTAACAGGGAATTTACAAGAAGGTAGGTTTCAGGGTTAGTTGATTCAGCAGTTCAGCCATGTCTTCAGAGACCAGGTTCCTTAGATCATTTCCTTAGCTCCACCGTAAATCTAGCATAAACTTGGGAAATAAACTTCCTTTTTTCATCTAGTAGGGAGAAAGAAAGAACATGCCCTTCAACAATGAGATGAATGTTCTCACCAGTCTCCTCAGCCAACCTTGATCACAGGCCTGCCTTGAACTGGTAACTGTGAGCATGTGGAAGGCATGCATGCACTTCTTGGTTTAGAGTCCAGAACTTCCCACCTTGTGTTAAGAATGGGTTATGAGCGTAAAGAGATTAATCTGTTCAGCTTTTGTAACTCCTGTTTATTTCTGCCTAGAAACTGCTGTCACATCTGGCCCACATCTCCAGCCAGAGCAGCCTCTTTATCCTATGGTACCATACAAACACTGTCATTTCCCACATCATGAAAAGAAGGTGGAAGGCAGTGGATTAGACTAATTAGGACCCTTCTTTCCAGGCTTGGATGAGAACCTTTCCAAAAGCATGAAGCTGTGTGGAAGAGGGGTAGGTCTCTCACTAATATCAGGTAGAAAGGAAGAAGGGGGCATAGAGAGGGGGTAGGTTATCTCAGTGTTCACCACAGACCCACAGGATACAAAAACCAAACCAAATCCAACTGAGTCTATTCCAACTCAGCCACTCTATAGGACAGAGTGGAACTGCCCTTTAGGATTTCCAAGGCTGTACATTTTTTAAATTTTTAATGGTTTGTAAGATGAAGGTGTCTTTTTTTTTTTTTAATTTTTGCAGTGTTTCCCACCCTGGCAACCAACAAAGAAAGTTTCCTTCCATATATAAACCTTTCCTTGACTTTTTACAATAATGAACTAATACAATATTTGTCTTTCTGTGTTTTACTTATTTCACTCAGCATAATGTCCTCCAAGTTCATCCATGTTATGTGGTGTTTTGCAGATTCTACACTATTCTTTGGTGTTGCATAGTATTCCATTGTGTGTATGAAGGCTGTGCATCTTTACAAAAGCAGCTGCCTCATCTTTCTTCCATGGTGCAACTGGTACGTTCTAATCCCTGACCTTTTGGGGTCATCCATAGGGTATAGTATATAAAAATGAATTCTATGGCTAATACTTTAAATCTGACAATCACTTATTAGACTTAATAAACATTAAATCAAATCCTCCTTAAGAGAACTGGTTGAAAAAAATCTTTAAAATGCCATCCCAATGCTTTCAGTCATTGCCATTATTACTTGCAATTCCAAATAATAAGCTGTCATCTCACCACAGCAATAATAGCAAAATTCAATAAGACAGAAAGTAACTAATGTTGGTAGGGTGTGGAGAGAATGAAACTCTCATACACTGTTGGTGAGACATAAAATGGTGCAACCACTGTGGAATATGGTATGGTATTTCCTTAAAAAGCTGGAAATAGAAATACCATTTGATCCAGCAATTCCACTAGGTATATAGTATATATCCCAGAGAAATGAGAGCTGGGAAGTGATTAGATATAGACACACCCATATTCATTGTGGCATTATTCACAGTAGATGAATGTGAATGAGATGGAAACAGTTCAAGTTTCCATCAATGGAGGAATGGATAAACAAACTATGGTACTTACATACGATGAATACTATGCAATAGTAAACAATAATGAAGAATCACTGAAACACCTCATAATGTGGATGAAACTGGAGGATATTGTGCTGAGCCCACTATTATAAAAAAGTCAAGAAAGATTTACATACAAAAAGAAACATTCTTTGATGGTTATTAGGGATGGAAGGGGAGTGGAGGGAAAGTCATTAACTAGCTAAGAACACGTATTAATTTGGGTGAAGAGGATGGCAATATACAAAAAGGGGGTGATCAGTACATTGTTGTTGTTAGGTGCGTCAAGTCGTTTCCGACTCATTGCGACCCCATGCACAGCAGAATGAAACACTGCCTGATCCTGTGCCAGCTCCATGATCCCTGCTATACTTGAACCCATCATCACAGCCACTGTGTCAATCCATCTCGTTGAAGGCCTACCCCTCTTTCATTGACCCTCCACCCTACCAAGCATGACATCCTTCTCCAGGGAATGGTCCCTTCTGACAACATAACCAAAATAAGTGAGATGAAGTCTGGCCATTCTCGCTTCCAAGGAGCATTTTGGGTGCACTTCCTCCAGGACAGATCTATTAGTTCTTTTAGCAGTCCATGGTACTTTCAGCATTCTTCGCCAGCACCACAACTCAAAAGCGTCAACTCTTCTTCGGTCTTCCTTATTCATTGTCCAGCTCTCACATGCATACGAGGCAATTGGAAGTATCATAGCTTGTGTCAGGTGCAACTTAGTCCTCAAGGAGACATCCTTGCTCCTCAGCACTTGAAACAGTTCTTTTGCTGTTGACCTTCCCAATGCTACATGTCATCTAGTGTCCTGACTGCTGCTTCCATTGGCATCGATTGTACAACCAAGCAACTTGAATTCTTTGACAACCTCAATTTTCTCTCCATTGATTGTGATGCTACTCATTGGTCCAGTTGTGAGGATTTTTGTTTTCTTTATATTGAGATGTAATCCATACTGCACATTATATTCTTCAACCCTCATCAGTAAGTGCCTCAAGTCATTCTCACTTTCAGCAAGCAAAGTTGTATCGTCTATGGTTCTCAGGGTGTTAATGATTCTTTCTCCAATCCCGATGCCACGTTTTTCTTCATATAGTCCAGCTTCTCAGATTATTTGCTCAGCATATAGATTGAATAAGTGTGGGGAAAGGATACAACCCTAACACACTCCCTTCTTGATTTTAAACCATGTAGTGTCCCCTTGTTC
>NW_006921886.1:3151217-3156824 GCF_000298275.1 Orycteropus afer afer
CCTTCTAACCTAACCAGACTATTCATAAAATTGTGCGGTAATGTATCAAACAGTGTTTCTTTGCTATTCATAACGTTTTCCTTGGCCAATTCTTTGAGAAGTGGATGTCCTCTTCCTTCTTCCTAGTCTGTCTCAGTCTGTAAGCTGGGCTGATATCTGTGTACCATGTGCATCCTGCTGGGTTTGAAACACCAGTAGCTCAGCCTTAAAACTCACATCAACACATCACCACTTTAGGACAAACTGACAGACAGATTTGTCTCCCTGTTGTAAACCTCTCATACCACTCTTACCTGGGTCCCTGTGGCTGATTCCTTCTCTGTCCAGGTTCCTGGCCTTTTTATCCCCTTTCTCCCGCTCTCCTGTCCTGCTGCTTTGGGCGTGCCTGAGTTTTCTCTCCTCACCTGGATCCCTGTGGCTGTCACTAAGGAAAAGGAAGACATGGATTTGTGCACAAGAGTTACAGACAACAAAGGTAAATATTATTACATACTCAGTCCTGCATTATCAGTAATGACATTAATCCATGAGTGGCTACATAGGTAGAGAGGCAAAATGAAAAGGTATGTGTAGGTAAATGGAGCTACACCCATGACTATATATAGGCTTACCAGACTATATTTCTACATAAGTTTATGTATGTGCTGTAAATATATCCATATACATAATAGAACCATCAGAAATGAATATGAAAAAAGTATATTAAAAAAATGTCATCCCATTCCTAAGGGAAAAACGGCACCAAATGAATGTAATAATGTAATATCTGTCACAATGATGTTAAATTTTAGGTGAAACAATTTATGAATTTGTATATTCTCATGTTGTTGTTGTTATTTGCCGTCGAGTCGGTCCTGACTCATAGCGACCCCTCCTTGGGTTTCTGAGGCAGTATCACTATGGAAGTAGGATTGCCCAAACTTCTTTCCGAGGAGTGGCTGGTGGGTTTGAATCACCAGCCTTCTGGTTAGCAGTCAAGTGCCTTAGGCACTATGCTACCAGAGCTCCTACATATTCTCATATGCCTACATATGAATATCTCTCATGCACTTTTTTTTTTTTTCTAATTGTGCTTTGGGTGCAAAGTTATAGAGCAAAATTTGTTTTACATTCAACAGTTCATGTACCTTTGTTTTGACACCCTGATTAGCATCCCTGACCATAACAAGTTCTCCTCCCTTCCCATCTCTGCCACCATTCCCTCTCTGTGCCCTTCTTAATTATGTACTTCTGTCTGTCCAGCTTTTCCTCCATGTGAATGCTGCCCCTCTGGTGCTCCATGGTCGATTGCTCTAAGGGGTGTATCTTCCTAGATTAGGTGGGTGCATGACCTTGGGGTGGGTGTTCTGCATGTAAGTCTTTCTACTGTTGGGTTGAGAGCCAATCCTTGGGAGTGAGTTCAATCCTAGGACCGAAGGGTATCCCAGGGCCATAGACTTGGTGGTTCCACCTGACTCTATCTGACCAGTAATTCTAGTCATTTTCATGTTTTTGAATTTTGTTCCACATTTTTCCTCCCACTCTATCCAGGGTCTCCAATTTTGATCCCTTCCTGAGTGGTTGGCATTGGTAGCTTGGCACCATCTAGTTCTTCTGGTCTTGAGGTCCATCATTTCCTCAGACTAATTGTTTCCAAATGGCTTTGATTTTCTTCATTCTTCTTTGCTTCAGATGAGAGGAGACCAGTAGTTGCATCTTAGATGGCCACTCAAAAGCTTTTAAGGCCCTGATCATTACTCACCAAAGTAGGTTGTAGAACAAAATTATTATGTACTATGTTGTGCCAGATGAGCTTGGTGTCCTTCAAGACTATGGTCCTGAGTCAGCAAGACTCAGTGATTCTCTCTCTCAAGGTGTTTGGTTTTCTCTGAGAGGTTACCAACTCTCTGTACTTTCATAATTTTAACACCTTTACTAAAGTATTTACATATTTTATTGTTTCCAAAAAACCAAACTCACTGCCATTGAGTCGGATCTGACTCATAGCAACCCCTCCTTGGGTTTCTGGGGTGGTATCACTACAGAAGTAGATTGCCTAACCTTCCTTCCAAGGAGTGTCTGCTGGATTTGAACCATCAGCCTTCTGGTTAGCAGTCAAATGCCTTAGGCACTATGCCACCAGAGCTCCCATTTCATAGTTTAAGAGTAGCTAATTCTTAGAAAGCATTCAGTCACATTAGCCAACACTGTATTAATTCACTTAATCTTTAACTGTAGGCTCATAAGGAGGTACTCTTTTTACACCAGTTTTACAGATGAGGAAATTGAGGGATAGAAAGGTTAAGTAATTTGTATAAGAAAACAGATCTACTAATCACTGGAGGCTGTGACTGAACTCAGAATTTCGTTCTCAAATCATTCCACTTATAGTTTGACTTGAGATGCTCTGGAAGAGATAGTGGTCTAATGCAGTGGATATCAAGCATTTTGTCTATAACATAAACATAAACTTTTTATTATGACCCAAAGTGAAAATCAAAAAATCTTAATACTTACTATTGAGGCATTCATTCTGCAATTTCTATTCCATTCCTTTCCATTCCATTTCATCTCTTTCCATTTGATTCTTTACAAAGCTAGTAGTGACCTATAAAATTAACTCATATCCTAATAATGGATCATGACTTATAGGTTAAAAACCCTGGTGATGGGATTGGTTGTAGTGAAGATAGTGATGAGTTGCAAGCTCAGTAATAATTTCTGAGCCAGAGTTCCAAGTTCTTCAGTAAAAGTAAGGAGACTGTAGGCAGAAGGATAAAGGAATAAATGCAGTTCTGACATCAATTAATCTCAAGGTTCCAAGAGAATCTGGAAGGGTTTTATGCTAAGAGTGATTAGCAGGAGAAGATCTGGAAATCAACAGTAAAGAGCTGAAAATCAATCAAAGCCATGGGATAAGATCCCTGAAGAAGGATGTGTGAAGTGAACAGAGAAGAGTCCTAAGATAGGACTGTGAGGAGCACTAACTTTTACAGGAGGTGAGGAAGCACCTGCAGAAGAAACTGTGCAGGAGCAAGCAGAGAGGGAGGAGGACGCAGGAGAGCATTGTGCCAGAGGAGCTGAGGAAACCAAGAGGCATCAGCAGAGGTCAGCAGTATTGGATACAGCAGCGATTATGTATCAGAGGTACTGAAAAGTGTCCATTGGATCTGTATTTATGATTCAACAGCTGGTGGGGACTGACATTCATCTAATTACTCTCTGTTTTCTATTTGAGTTTCTTAACACCTGCTGCTTTAGTCTGCATACCTGGCTGTCAGCCTTGGTTAATTTACTGAACTCTAGTTCCTTCACTGAGCAGGGTTTTGCCTGGAATACAGTCTCGATTCAAAGACATAAACTAGCCCTTACTTGTTATGGAAATTAATGCATATTCAGTGCCTTCTCTGGGCCAGGTCTATATTCTCTCCTTCAGGATATCTCAACAATTCAGCCAAAGGCAAGGATTCTTTTCTTCATTTTATGGATAAGAAAACAGGCTTAGAGAAACAGTCATAAGCCTCATAATTGGTGACTGATAGAGCCAGGACAGAGTCTGAGGTCTATCTCCAAAGTTAGTACTTCTCCTACCTTACTTATCTCCCTACTGCACCCTAAAAGGCCCCATCTTGACCTTAACTACACTTCTTAGGTGTCCAGTCCTGAAGGTTTTTCTCCCACCCTTTGGCTAAGTTTTTGCTCCAATTTTAATGGGTCTTTAAACCAGAGAGTGGTAAACCAAGTGCCTCCAGATATTATACTCACTGCCGTTGAGTTGATTGGACTAATAGCGACCCTGCCTCGGGTTTCTGAGGCGGTATCTCTATGGAAGTAGATTGCCCAGTCTTCCTTCCCAGGAGTGACTGGTGGGTTTGAACTGCCAGCCTTCTGGTTAGCATTCAGATGTCTTAGGCATTATGCCACCAGCTGTCTGGAATTTCCCTCTAACTAGATCAAGTTTCCTCCACTATGCTTCTCTGCCCAGGGCCATTTGGTTTCTCCCCTCCTCTTCCACACCAGCCAGCTACTGAGGTCCCAGCATGCCCTGGAATTAGTTCCTCAAGGATTATTACAACATTTAGGCCTAAATTGACAACATAACTCAACTTGGGTTGAAAATAGGAAGTAGCTACCTGAAAAGTTAATGAAATTTAGACTACATTAAGAAAAAAATAGTGTCCAGTTAAGGTTTTGGAGTATTGCAGATATGAAACATTCATAAATAATTATAATATTATGCAGACCATGTGCTCAAAGAGAATCACAAAGTAAAATGGGAAGAGGAAGAGAGAAAATGCTTCCTCCAAAAGAATGGGAGAAGATCACTTTTGAGTTTGGCCTTAAAATATTGGTAGAATTTTGACAAGTGGGGATGGAGGTCAGGTTCATTTCAGTTTGTCCTTCTGCTAAGAATTTACATTTAGCATAGTGCCTAAGGCACTTGACTGCTAACCAGAAGGCTGGGAGTTCAAACCCACCAGCCACTCCTCGGAAGGAAGGTTGGGCAATCTATTTCTGTAGTGATACTGCCTCGGAAACCCAAGGAGGTGTCACTATGAGTCAGATCCGACTAACGGCAGGGAGTTTTTGGTTTTTTTTCTACCCTAGATATACTGAATCAGAATTTACATGTTAACCAGATTCCCTGGTGTTTCTTATAGATCCCCAGATGATTCTTATGCATAACCCCAGGTAATATTTAAGAATAACCTAGGGATTTTGTTAAAATATAGATTTTGATTCAGTATATCTAGAGGGTGAAGGCAAATTCTCAGCAGAGGGTTGAACTGAAATGTACTCATTAAAAACTCTGTTCTAGATTGAGTTAATGTAGGAGCAAAGATTTGAAGAGGAAAATGTATGTAATATTTATTCAACAGGAAGAGGAATCAATGGGAGAAGGTAGAGGAAGCAAAGCTTTTAAAATATTTGGGGTCAAATACAGTTTTTGAATACTACGGTTCTTTACTAGTTGGGCAAATAGTAAATTGTCATTCTTCTTTATTAGTCATTTGTAAATTTGGCAAGTGTGATGGTTAAGGTTGTATGTCAGCTTGGCTAGCCCATGATTCTCAGTGATTTGGAAGCTATGATGTAGTCATCCCACATGATGAGATCATGTAATCACCTCCTTGAGGAGATCTGCTGTGAGCAGCCAATCAACTAAAAGGGAGTTTCCTTAAGGGTGTGGCCTGCTGCCAATATATATGGATGTTCTGGCAAAGTTCTCTGGCTTTTAGCTCAATCTGGATCCTGAAAAAAGATGATGATCTGGAAGTCATCATCTGACCTCTGGTTCTTTGGACTTGAACCAGTGGCTTGCCATCTTACCTGCTGATCTTGGATTCATCAGCCTCCACAGCCAGTAGCCTGCTGTATTGCCTGCAGATCTTGGGTTTGTCGGTGCCTGCAGCTATGTGAGTCAGGAGAAGCCTCCAGCCTGATGTCTGACCCATAGATTTGGGACTTGTCTGCAAGCCTATACAACTATGTGAGTCATTTCCTTGAGAAAAATCTCTCTCTCTCTCTCTCCCTCTAAGCTCCCCTGGTTTTGCTTCTATAAAGAACCCAGCCTGACACATTTGGTACCAAGCATGGTTCTTTTTTTTTTTTGTATTTTTTTTTTTT
>NW_006921886.1:3163799-3166770 GCF_000298275.1 Orycteropus afer afer
TGCTAGTTGGGGTTTAGTCCAAATCTGCATCCTTTCCTTCAAGGCTCAGGGGTCCAAGATTATCTTCTGTGTCTGTGTTAATTGGTTTCCCTTTTCTTAGTTGAAGAGGGTCTGTGCAATCCTTCTGCCTAGTCCGCCATCTTGCCCCGCCTCCCCAAGCATGGTTCTTGAGAAATAAAATCATAAGGATGAGTTTTCTAAATTGGTTCTCAAGTCTGACTAGTTTTAATAGTGTTGATCACTCTGCTTCCATTAGTAAAGAGGGCACTGCTAACAGTGGCATGAGGTGGCAGTAATAATATGAAAAATATCACCAGCAATAGATCAAGCATTGGTGAGAAGGGAGACTCTGGATGATCTCATGTTTGATACTTTTCTAAGGAAGCTGCTTGGTTGGTCCTACTTATGCTAGACAAAGTGGTAAAAGAATGAGATGAGCTCAGGGCTTTAGACCATAGGCCAAGCTCTGCATAAAAGGCCTCAATATTTCCACTTGTGCCCTGAAGGAAAGCCTTGTTTCTTATAGTAATAGAACAGATATTGCTGAAAACCAAACCTAGAGTCTTATTGTAAGAGTGGCTGAATTATAACTCCAATTGGATTGCCAGCCTTCAATGGTGCCAAGTTAAGGTGAGGGCATTGATTGGGAAGAAACAAGATTCTGAAACTTAGGATGGGGATTTATGGGCAGGTAATCAGGAAGCTGGGGCATTGAGCCCCTAAATTCTGTTGAATCACTCCTGCCAGCAAAAGCAGCCTTGTTATGGCCATCTGATGAGAATAACCCACATGTGCCTGATACTCATTGTCTGAGATATCACCTGGGGCAGTGCCTAAGGCATTGTCTGGGCATTGCCTGAGGCAGATGCTTTATAATACATTGATGAACAGTCCTAGGAACCACTCACCACATCCATTTTTGCTTCTATACCTATAGTAGTCCCAGGGAGCCCCAACAGGTTAAAGTACAATAGTGTGACCCAGCAAGAAGTATATTACATTCCAAAACAACTACTTTACTTTTTTCTGATACGTACAAACAGAAACCTGGAGAATATGTGTGGAAAGAGCTCCTAAGTCTGGTGCAAGGAACACAAAGGTGGATCAATTTGAGTTTATTGACTTGGGCCCACTGTTTGTGTTAGGTGCTGTCAAGTCAGCTCGGAATCATAGTGATCCTCTGTACAACAAAAGGAAACACTGCCTGGTCCTGTGCCATCTTCACGATCCTTTCTGTACCTGAGCCCATCATTGCAGGCACTGTGTCAATCTATCTTGTTGAGGGTTTTCCCCTTTTTCCTCTACTTTACCAAGCATGATATCCTTTTCCAGGGAATGTTCCTTTCTGACAACATGACCAAAGCAGGTGAAATGAAGTTTGGCCATTCTCATTTTCAAGGAGCATTCCAGCTGCACTTCTTCCAAGACAGATCTATTTTTCTTCTGGCAGTCCATGGTATTTTCAGTATTCTTTACCAACACTATAATTCAAAGGCATTAACTCTTCTTTGGTCTTCCTTATTCATGCTCCAGCTTCCACATGTATATGAAGCAATTGAAAATACCATTGCTTGGGTTCGGCTCACCTTAGTCTTCAAAGTGATATCTTTGCTTCTTAACACTTTAGAGAGGTCTTTTGCAGCAGATTTGCCCAGTGTAATATGATGTTGGACTTTTTGACTGCTGCCTTCATGGATGTTGAGTGTGGATCCAAGTAAAATGAAATCCCTGACATCTTCAATCTTTACTCTGTTTGTCATGATGTTGTGTATTGGTCCAGTTAGCAGGATTTTTGTTATCTTTATGTTGAAGTGTAATCCATACTGAAGACTGTAGTCTTTGATCTTCATCATTAAGTGCTTCAAGTCATCTTCACTTTCAGCAAGCAAGGTTGTATTATCTACATATTGCAGGTTGTTAATGAATCTTCCTCTAATCTTGATACCACATTCTTCTCTGGGCCCACTAAACCCAGATTTTTCATTAAATATTTCAGCTCAAGAGGTTAGGAAAAGATCTAATAATTTATTTTGTTGTTTTACTGAAGTATGGATTATTCAGTATAGTGCCTAAGGCATTTGACTGCTAACTGTTCAAATCCACCAGCTACTCCTTGGAAGGAAGATTGGGAAATCTACTTACATAGAGATACTGCCTCGGAAACCCAAGGAGGGATTGCTGAGTCGGATCCGCTTGATGGCAATGAGCTTGGTTTGGTTTTTGGTTTACACTAAGTAAAGGTGAAGTACCAGACCTGCCTTGGTATACTGTAGGAGGTATCCAAATGTTTAGGAAAATTGACTTGTTAGAGTGGATTTATCAGATTAGACCCATAGACCCACATATGCAGTACCCAGAGGACACTCCTTTTACCACAATGGTGAGGAACAAATTTGTGGAGGGAGCCCCAGCGTCCTTGAAGACTGCTGTGATTGCTATTTTATGTAAGTTAGATTTGACATTGGAAACTGCCCTGTGATAGTTGGAGTTGTGTGTCAACTTGGCTGACCTACAATCCTGAGTGGTTTAAGCAGTTGTGATGTGGGTTATTCCCATGATGAGATTGGATGTATATGTTTTGAGCAGCCAATCGTTGAAAGGGAGTTTCTCTAGGGGTGTGGCCTGCTTCCACTGTATTTATGGACATCCTGGGAAAAGAGACACTCTTCTGTGGATTGGGATCCTGTTGTGCTCCCTACAACCGTCTGTGAGCAAACAATCCACCATTTGGCCTGGATCTTGGATTCGTCATTTGTTGCAGTCAATAGCCGGTACACTGCCTGCCATCCTTGAGCTCCTCAGCCCCTGCAGCTGTGTGAGCCAGGAAAAGCCTCTAGCTTGATGTTTGATCCAAGAACTTGGGACTTGCCAGCTTCTATAAGTGCCTAAGGCACTTGACTGCTAACCAGAAGGCTGGCGGTTCAAACCCACCAGCCACTCCTCGGAAGGAAGGTTGGGCAATCCTACTTCC